>NC_133618.1:252278068-252578068 GCF_048593235.1 Sminthopsis crassicaudata
GGCCCCGCTCTAGCCCCCTCGATCTAGACTTTAAAAGCCATTTCCCCAGAAACAAGTTGCTTAATCAGTATGGCTGTGCCTTGTTAACTCATATTTGGTTAAGTCTGTGAGCTATTCCATGTAATGAGAGGCAAACCTTTGTTATCTGTGATGTCTTTATCGTGGTTTTTCCATGTCATGAATCACTACACTCTCCCAAATCTAGTTTCTATTTCTATTTGATACAATCACTTCACAATACTACTTCAATTAGTTCTTGGGTCAGGTAGCCTGGTGGTTATCCTCACATCAGGACATCACATCACATCAGGTTTATGACCCTGTTATCACAAAGCCTGATGGCCCCACTTATAATTTTGATTTATTTCAGGACTGGACAGAAGTTTAGAGATGGAAAAGAAAGAAGGATAGGGATAAGGATTAACATTTCTGGTTCCTGGAATTGTTGGTGTGAGGGATAGAAAATCCTATCCAAAAATGACTACTCAGAGATCACTCATAGAAAAACAGAATTATTTATTAGAATCTCGAGAAGCGGACCCCATCCTGGTCTGTGAGCCAGATTCACAGCAGGAGAGAGCCACTCCCTTGAAGATGCTCACGACTTTTATACATTTCAGACAAAGAACCTCCAAAATCCCACCCTCCATAGGTTGTGATTGGTCATATTTGGTCAGTGGAATGCAGCTGGCAATGTGATTTATAGCTTCTTCTGCCATGTATAGGTTAATCCCTATTTGGGCAAAGGAATGCAGCCTAGGCCTTCACGTGACTGGGGCCTATAGGCCTGATTTTACATTAGCTAGCAGTCTCTGATCAATATGTGCTTAATCTGTAAGTTCTTCACCATACCTTACTCCACACAAGAAGTATGCATGAGAGTCAACAGTTTGTAAAAGAAAGGGGGAAAATGTCTGAAGGAAACAACTCCTTAAAAAGTAAATAAAGCAAAAGGAAAAAGAGATACAAAAAATAACGAGAAAATTACATTAGAACAGGGCAAATGGAATTGTGAGACAGCATGAATCAGTCAAACAAATTAAAAAGAATGAAAAAATGGAAGAAAATGTGAAATGCCTCATTGGCAAGACAGGCGACCTAGAAAACTGATCCAGAAGAGAAAGTTAAAAAGGATTGGCCTACATGAAGGTCATGCCCAAAAAAGAGCCTAGATAGCATTCTACAAGAGGTCATTAAGGAAAATTGCCCTGATATTCTAGAAACAGAGGTTGAAATACTCATTGAAAGAATCCATTAATCTACTCTAGAAAGAGATCCACAAGGAAAACTCCAAGGAACCCTATTGTGAAATTCCAAAACTATAATCTCAAGGAAAAAATGCTGCAAGCCGCCAGATAAAAACAAATGAAATAGTAACAGTCAGGATTACCGAGGATCCTGGAAGCTTCTACGATAAAAGATAGGAGGCTCTGGAAGGTAAAGGACTTGGGGTTACAACCAAGAATTAACTACTCAGGAGACTCAGGGGATGAGATGGAGCTTCAATGAAGTAAGAGATGTTCAATCATTTATATTGAAAAAAAAAAAAAAACAGAACTAAAAAGGAAATTTAAACTACAAACACAGGACTCAAGAGGGAAAAGTACATATATATTAGGTAAAGATTAAACTATTTACATTCCTAGATGAGAAAGTGATTTCTGTAACTCTTGAGAACTATATCTGTCATTAGGGTAGACAAAGAGGAGCATCACATGGACTGAAGATGTTGTGAATGGACTCTGGTGGGGTGACATCAAAGAAAAAGACATAAAGGGGTGGGAAAATGTCTGTACCAGAAAAAGGAAAGGGGAGGTATAATGGGACAAATAGTTCACATGAAGAGGTGCAAAACACCTATTTTAATAGAGGGGAAAAAAGAGAGGGGGAATGAACATTAAAGTTCGAGCTCATCCCATATGAAAAGATGCTCCAAGTCATTATTAATTAGAGAAATGCAAATTAAGACAACTCTGAGATACCACTACACACCTGTCAGACTGGCTAGAATGACAGGGAAAGATAATGCACAATGTTGGAGGGGATGTGGGAAAACAGGGACACTGATACATTGTTGGTAGAATTGTGAATACATCCAGCCATTCGAGAGTACTTTGGAACTATGCTCAAAAAGTTATCAAACTGTGAGTATCCTTTGGCCCAGCAGTGCTACTACTGGGCTTATATCCCAAAGAGATCTTAAAGAAGTTTGAGCTCATCAGTTTTAGTTTTAAGAGGGAATAATTTAAACATTCAGTTGGATATAGAAATTTATTTAACTCTATAAAGAAGTAAGAGGAGAAAGGGGAAAAGAAAAGGGAGGGACAAGATAGAAGGGAGGATAGAAACACTAGGGGAAAAGGTAAGAGAAGGGAGATGTAATTTCTCTCATTTTACCTCCACTTTCCCTTTTTTTCTGGTACAATCCTCTTTCCACTTCTAGTTTCTTTTTTGTATTATAACAGTAAAATCAGATTATACATGCACTCTCTCAAGAGTTTATAGTTATATAAAAAAATACTTTAAATCACTATTGATTAGAGAAATGCAAATTAAAACAACTCTGAGGTACTACTCCATACCTCTCAGATTGACTAAGATGGCAGAAAAGATAGTGATAAATGTTGGAGGGGATGCGGGAAAACTGGGACACTGATGCATTGTTGCTGTAGCTCTGGAATGATTCAATCATTCTGGAGAGCATCTGGCACTATGCCCAAAGGGCTATAAAACTGCATAGCCTTTGACCCAGCAGAGCCATTACTGGTCTGCATCCCAAGGAAATCTACTTTTTAAAGTAGAGAAAAGTAGGATGTACTATAAGATATTTAATATGTATGGGAATGCCTGCCATCTAGGAGAGGGAGTGAAGGGAAGGAGGGAAAAACTCAGAACAGAAGGGAGTACAAGAGATAATGTTGTAAAAAAAAAAAAAAATTTACCTATGCATATGTACTGTCAAAGAAAATGTTATAATTATAAAAATTAATTTAAAAAAAAAAGTAGAGAAAAGGTCCCACATGTGCAAATATATTTGCAGCAGCTCTTCTTCTGGTAGCAAAAAATTGGAAAAGGAGTGAATGCCCATCAATTGAGGAATGGCTGAACAAGTTGTGGTACATGAGAATAACGGAATGCTATTATTCTATAAAAAATGGCGAGATTTACATGAACTGATGATAAGCGAAACAAGTAGAACCAGGAATACATTATACACAATAACAGCAAGAATGTGCGATGACCAGCTATGAAAGGCTTGGTCCTTCTCAGTGGTTCAGTGATCCAAAGGAATCCCAATAGACTTTGGACAGAAAATGCCATCTGCATCCAGAAAAAGAAGGAGACTGAATGTAAATCAACACATGCTATGTTCACTTCTTTTTTCTGTTTTTTTTGTTTGTTTGTTTGTTTTTTTATCTCTCTCATGGTTTTTCCCATTTGCTCTGATTTTTCTTAGCCAACATAATTCATAAAACAATATGTATTAAAAACAAACTGAAAAATAAAAATATATCTCCTAGGAAAAAAGTAAAAATAAAAAGTTCATCGTGTTTCAAATGGAGCTGAATGACTAGCTTTTAAACCCAAATCATTCTGGCTTGCATCGAATGGCCAATAACAACTCCCTAGCCCAATCTTCCACTCATTGTTTAAGTGATGGCTTAAAATGAGTGTAAATAGCAGTTGCTTTCTAGTCTTCCCCCTCCCAGATTGATATTTCTGTGAAGGCAAATTTGGCTCATTTTTTGTCTCAAAAAATTGTCTCAATTTTTATCTAGCCCTTAGTCATTAAACAGGCATTGTTTTAAGCAAACTGAGACTTGGAAAAGAACTTAATTTAGAAGAGCCTCCCCAGTTGTCTTGACTTTTGCCTTGCTTTGATGACTGGAAGAGAAAGTGAGTTAGAGCCGTACTGCCGGAACTGAGGCTTTGCTGCTCTGACTCATTTGGCTAATTCATTCAGGAGTGAAGACATTTCCCTGATGCCGTCATTGGTCCTCCTCTAGAACAAAGAATGGACAAAAACTAAGATGAGAAATTGAAATCAGGGGTACGCGACTTATCAAGGATCACACAGCTTCCAAGTGACTGAGGCCAGATTTGAAGTCAGGAAAATGAGTCTGTCTCAAGGTCCAGCCCTTTATCCACTGGATTACCTAGCTGCCCCCTTTCAGAGGAGAGTTAAAAAACAACTACAAATATACTCCTGAGTTTGGAGTTTGGTGAGGGATGGAGTGGGGAGCACTAAGTGCTGATTAATCCTTAAGTGAGCCAGATGAAAGTAAATTCCCTTTCAAAGAAGAGAAAAAGGACAAGTATATTCTTATTCTCCAAGCATCCTTCTCAACAAATAGTGCCTGAATTTCTAGAGGGAGGGTTTCTCTATCAAGAATTTTTTTTTTAATTTGACATTTGCTGCAAGTGAGACCCCAGCTGAGAACTGGCAGCCTAGACTTTTAATAATAACTTGAAACCCAAGCTTGAAAAACCAGAGAACCTCAGCATAATTCGATAGTGTTATGGAACAAGGATTGGATTTGTCATTAGAGAATTTCAGCTAAAGTTTCATCTCCTATTGGCAAAATCTTGTGCAAATCACTTTTCTTGTTTTAGAATGTATGTGCTGTACATGTTGCCTAAGGTAGTCTATGTGTGTATACCAAGGTGGAACTTCTAAATGCAGCACGAAAAAAAGGCATGAATAAATATCTATGGAATCTCATCCACCCTTCTTTAAGGGAGCTTTGGTTCTTGCCAGGAGGAGAACAGATTAGGGTTATGAGATTAATCCCCTCTGCTCCCCTCAGATAGAGGATACTGGGCTAGAATTACATTGAGCTACTTCTCTAAATATTGCTAACAAATAGGAAGTAAATTTTAGCTTTCAGCTTTTTTCCTTGGTTACTATGCCTTAATGGACAAGGGGCACCCCGGGCTATATCTAAAACTTTGATTCCTCTCCTACCAAATACCAGTTACACAAATACAGTCACACATATTAAACAAAATGCAAACTCACGTGAAAATGGGAAGATTAATGACTTTCTTAACCAGATTGATTTGCTTGAGCTTGAAACACAAAGGAACTAAATTTTAGGTTCTGGCCTTTTTCCTTGGTCACTATGCCTTAAGGGGCAAAGAGCCCCCTGAGCTCTATCTAAAAATTTGATTCCTTTTTTATCAAATACTAGTTACACAAAGACGATCACACATATTAAATAATATGCAAACCCATGTGAAAATAGAATGGTTAATGACTTTATTGATCGTCTTGATTTGCTTGAGCTCC
Organism: Sminthopsis crassicaudata; assembly: GCF_048593235.1. Classification (NCBI taxonomy): domain Eukaryota; kingdom Metazoa; phylum Chordata; class Mammalia; order Dasyuromorphia; family Dasyuridae; genus Sminthopsis; species Sminthopsis crassicaudata. Next base: position 252,283,359 of record NC_133618.1, read on the forward strand.
CTTACTAGAGGAGGCCAGAGAGACCTGGGAGTCAGAACCCCCAAACAGAAGGCAGAATGGGTACCCCCTAAGCTAAACATAGCAGAGATCCTTCACAGTGTTCTCTTGTAGAATCTGGCATTGTGTCTGCCCCGAAACTCTCACTCTCTGGGACTTTGGGGGAAAAGCTTGGGAACTCCCTCAGAAAAGCTCTCCCCTGAGAGACCCGCCCAGGGAATCAAGATAAGGTAATTTCATTCTGTTATTTAGGTGGGGCTGATTGAGTACCATTCCTATTTAGCCTGAGCTAGAGATTCCACCCCCATTGAATTGTAAATTAAGAGACATTCAATTCCAAGCTTTTCTATTCTGATTCCAGCTCAAACTGCTCCAAGCCCCCATCAAGAGCAATCCCCAGCTTCCAGCCAAAGCTTTGATTATAAAAAGAGCCAACTCGGGGCTCAGTCCTTGCAGGGGACCTAGCATGCCATGCCATGCTATGCCAAGGACCCGCTCTCCCCTTGGCATAGCAGCAACTCTCTGCCTGCTGAAATGTTGCCTTTCTGCGTTACCCCTTCTTTATCTCTCTCACCTGTTTCCCTAACAAGACTTTATACCTCTCTGTTGGGATTTCTCTTCTAGAAATTTTACTTCTGTCAGACCTTGCCACCAAGGAATTCAGTCTTTCTATCCATGCACAGCAAGGGCTGACTTCCCAATGCCAATAATAAACCTCTTTTACCAGTCTAGCTTTTCAGGTTCGTAAATTCCTTTACAAAGAACCCCTGCGCCAACCAAAGGGGTTCCCCCAACTCCCTAAACCCGAACCTCATCATTCGGGGACACAAGCCCGAACCTCTTCATTTGGTTCCGTGACCGGGAATCGAACCTGGGCTTCGGCCTCTTCACCAGCATCCACAAAACCACTTCAAACTGGCTCATGTTGATTCCCAAAAGAACTAAGAAGTCCCAGGGGACCCTCCACTCCGACCCACTTCACTGTACCTAGAGAGTGTCTTATAATCTCTACAAATAGCCCAGCCCAGTGGCTGACACTGATTAAGCCATGAGGCCATTTCTGAGAAACAACCTAGCCCCTAGGGACCAATAGTCCAAAGTGATCAGGCCATGACTTCCTTGCCTCCCCCTCACCACCAGACTTTATAAACCCTGCTGCCTAATTCTACCCTAAATTCAGTTCTAACTGCAGGTCTGTATCTTGCCTGCCTGGTTAAGAGAAATCAAAGCATGTATTCCACCTGATTTTGTTTGTCTCTCCATAGAATTCTGAGATTGACACTCATTTATCTGAGGAGAAAAACAGACATCAAAGAATTTATACAAATGAGAATATACTAGACAAGACACTGAAGTGAAATCTCATCAAAAGCAAGGGAAAGAATTCTTAATTTAACCCAAGAAGAAATTCCCCAAAGACTCTAGTGCAGTTGTTGAGGGGTGAGGATACCCTAACAGGGATGGGGTCCCCAGGCCAGTGTCACAGGTTTTGTGAAAGAATTCACAGTCCCAGTCTGTGAGCGAGGTTTGGCAAAATGGGTTTCTTCTCACTGAGAGTCTCTTTCTCTCTGTGGGATGCTTCCTGATTAGGAAGATAGCAAATATTGGAGTACAGAGTTTTGATTTTATTTAGCCTTGGGGCTAGAAGCGATCTCCAGATGAATTGAGGGACTAATTTCTAGCTCAATAATGGGATAATTTTTAGGAATTTCCCCAGGCCAGGTGGCTCACCCTCCACAAAGATCAGGGGGACAGAGTCCTATTACATCACAGTGAGCTAGAAACAGGGAGAACTTTGCAGGTTTTTCTGAGAGCATCCTACTCATCATTTCTTATAGAATAATAGTATTCCATCATAATTGATATGCGTGTGCTTCATAACTAAAACTTACATGAGCAAGTATTTGATTTTCAAATTTAAAAAGATGCTTCCTTTTCACACACAAGACTTTGAGTCTTAGACTTACTTCCCATGCCCATTCAAAGGAATATTTCTTTATTCTCAGAAGTCCCTCCATTAGAATCACATTACCACCCTTAGTAGAAAAGTCATAGAGAATTACAGGAAATTCAGACAGGTTAAATAAAACCTGGTCACAAAGTTAGTGTCAGAAGTGGGGTCTGAAGCCAGCATTTCCCTCCTAGCTGATATTAAGCCATTGCTGAGGTAATTTGATGGCGTGACGGACTCAGGAAGAGCTAGATTCAAGTTCCACTGTGATACTAGCTCTGAGTGGTATTTGTGTCTGTGCTTTTGTGTGCCTGTGTGTATTTAAGCAAAAAACAAAAACCCAAAGCAATCCTCCCAGGAAGTGGTAAGCTCTGTTTGCTATGAAAATCACAGAAGTCATTGTGAGAAATAGCTTTTTGCACAGCTGAGAGACTCTGGCGTGCCTGCTTGGGGAATGAACACTTCTTTCCTCCAAAGGAACATGTCAGTAAAGCATCTCATCAGTGTCAGGCATCTGTCTGAGACTTCCTGGACATCATGTTGATAATTGAGCTAATGTGCAAAGGCTTTTCTGCGTGGATTGATAAATTAATGAGCATAAAACAGTTTGAGAATAAAAGCATCTCATCATGAATTCTGTCCTAAAGATCAAGATTTGCCTCTAAATCTGACCATTAATGAGGTTTATTTTGACTTAGAAATTCCATGACTTTGAGCCCCTAGGCCTTGGACAATGAATGGGCTTTGATTGTGGGATTTTGGGTGATAAGATTTCAGTCAAATGAGAAAACATATAACATAGTGGAAAGAAAACTGGATTTGAAACCAGAGGACTTGAGTTCAAATTCTGATCCTTTCCCTAAGTAGTTGTGCCAGTTTCCATTTCCTGTTCTGCCTCAGTTTCCCTAAATGGTCCTGCCTCAGTTTCCCTAATTGTTCTTCCTCAGTTCCTTGAATTGTTGAATTTTCCTCAATCCCCCTGGTTGCAACCCCCCTTCCTGACCGTTAGAACTGAGATTACTAGGGCTGGGACCCTGACCATTATCATTCCATAGGCAGATAAGTTATTTAGAGATATCTTAACATATCTCTTGTTCCAGACTTTCTGTCTCTAGCTAACTACCCCCTTCACTTCCAATTTATCAGAATTTATGGTCCTACCCCCAGCCTGTCAGAACCGAATTGATGGTCCCTTACTGGAAATTCCTGTGCTCACCAGTGTTCGGACTCCACCTCTCGCCTTTGTCTCCCCTGATCTCTGGAGCCATACAAAAATCATTGGAATCTGAATTCTTTGAGACAAAAGTCCAATTCAGGCTGGGGGGACAAAAGGATTCTAATCTGCCCCCCCGAAAATCTCGCCCTCTCAGAAACCCAAATCAAATATTAAAAACTCTCCGATCTCTATCTTGCCTCAGTTTCTCTGGCATTACCTAGTTGGGGATACTTGAGCAGGTCACTTCCTCTCCATCGCTCTGTTTCTTCATTTGTAAAGTGAAGTGGTACTAGATGGCCCCTAAGGTACTTCTAGCTAATAGTCTGTGATTCCATGTTCCTTAGAAATTAATCAAAGGCTTCGGTGTAAAGAAGGGCTTCCCTGTTCCAAAAGGATTGATACATGATTAATGAGCAGTTATTAATGTGCCAGACACAGTAATAAGCTCTCTGAGCGCACTGCTCTCTTTTGGTTCTCTTAGAGAACCCTCATTCTGAGGGAGGGCCCGAGGAATGGCACTTCCCTCCAGACTTTGCCACCCTGCTTTGGTGGCCTTCTCCCTCCCCCTGCGGCCTCCTCTCATTACTCTCACCACCATACCCTTGCAAAGGTACCCCCCACCTTGCCTGCCTTTTAGTTCTTTCTTATGTGCTGTTCTTCCCCATTAGAATGTAAATGCCTTAGGCACATTACAAAGTAAACTATCTTTCTTTTTGCTTATATTTGCATTCCCAGAGCACTGGCTGGCACATAATAAGTGATCAACTATGCTTCTTGTCTTGACTAAAGAGAAAGTCCTCGCCTTCCAGGAGCTGGCTAGGGAAGATCCTATATACATACATGGCATATACAAGGCAAACATAAGGGAACCCTGGATGGGAAGTGTCAACTCTAAAAACAAATAACCAAAGAGTCACAGAGATTATGCAACCTCTGCTAACTCAGAAAAATAAAATGCCAGAGAGCTCTCAGAAGTTGACAAGCACAGTTGATGCTAGGAAATGAAATACAATGAAAACAAAATTTAAAATAGAGATAAGAATAGAAATAAGCAAAAGTCTTCTCTATCCCACTGGAAAAGGGAAACTGGACACAAGTGCCAGGGCCTCCGCTTTAGTGAGACCAAATCCCCATACACAGAGCAGTGATTGCACTGGCTGTAGCCATGACAGTAAGGGTGTGATTCATAGTGGAGCTGTAGGACCGGCTCCTTCAGTCTGAGCTCAGGGTGTGAACCACTTCTAGGACTTAGCTGCATCCAAAGGGTGAATTTGTTGAGGGGTGAGGATACCCTAATAGCAATGAGGGTCCACAGGCCAGGGTCGCGGGTTTTACAAAAGAATTCACAGCCCCAGTCTGCAAGGTTTGGGGCAAAAATGGGTTTATTTCACTGAGAAACTATTTCTCTCAGTGGGCCACTTCCTGATTAGGAAGATAGAGAAGTTTGGGGTACAAAGTCTTGTGGTTTGGGGCTAATTTTCAAATCAATAAGGGGTGGTGATTGTTTCCCAGACCAAAGTGATTCCCAGATCAACTGGAGGTGGGAGTTTCCCATGGGTACCAGGGGAGGGTGGGGATCATTTTTAGGGATTTCCCCAGGCCAGGTGGCCCACCCTCCACAAAGATCAGGGGGACACAGAGTCCTTCCTATTACATCAAATTCAAAGGGTTATTCATAGAGAAGAGCCGATCCAATTCCAATTAATCAATGATGGACAGAATCAGCTACACCCAGAAAAGGAACACTGGGAAATGAGTGTAAACTGTGAGCATTGTTTTTTGTTGTTGTTGTTTCTCTTCCCAGATTATTTTTACCTTCCGAATACAATTCTTCCTTTGCAACAACAACAACAACAAAATTCGGTTCTGCACATATATATTGTACCTAGGATATACTATAAGATATTTAATATGTATGGGAATGCCTGCCATCTAGGGGAGGGGGTGGAGGGAAGGAGGGGAAAAACTCGGAACAGAAGGGAGTACAAGGGATAATGTTGTAAAAAAAAAAAAAAAAAAAAAAAAAAAAAAAAAAAAATTACCTATGCATATGTACTGTCAAAGAAAATGTTATAATTATAAAAATTAATAAAAAACAAAAAAAAAATTCAAAAGGTTATTGTTATGTCAAACTCAAGGCACAGCATGCTTTCCCAACTTGGCTCTGGAAATGGGGAGTCTCCTAATTGTAAAAGAGAGAATTAAAAGGAGAGGCCGCATCTTGGTATAGGGATCCTGAGAAGGCATTCACAGCTAGTAAGGCGGGAGAGAGAGGATTCTCCAAGGAAGACCTCCTACAAAAGGGAGCACTCTGGTCTTGAAGGAAGTTGGTGAATCCAAGAGGCAGAGGAAGGGACCATTAATAAGGAAGGATTAATGTATTTCTCGTACCTCACAAATTCTTAACTCCCTCCACTCAGAGAACTGGCATGTTGGTTGGATCCTCCAAGGAGACTTACGAAATGCCATGGATAAGAATCATAGAGGATGAGAACGCATGGAGGAGTTTTAATGTGTACTTATTATTTGACAAAAGCTGCTAGGAGAACTGGAAAACAGTTTGAAAGAAACTAAATATACACCAACATCTCAAACTGTATACCAAGACAAGGTCAAAAAAGGTTTATACATGTATATGGCATATTATAAGCAAATTAGGGAAACATGGAAAATTTTTCCTGTCAAATCTACAGATAAGGGAAGAATTTATGACCAAACAAGAGTTAGAGAACCATAGATTGTAACACTGATTATTTTGATTACATTAAATTAGAAAGGGTTTGCACAAAGAAAAGCAACATAACCAAAATGAGAAGGAGAGAAAGAAACTGAGGGACTTCATCCAAGTAGTGAAGATAAGCTATTCAGTTGCCTCAGTAACCTTTGATTTGTTGTATGGCTCATATCAGACAAATGTTGATGAAAAAAGTAATTTAAAAAAATGTTCTTTTCACGATGAACTGTCCCATAGCCTAAGTGCTTTGACGTATGTGGAAGTTACTCACAGAACCTCCCAATTTTGGTCAGGACAGAACCCTGAGTATGTTGCCCTTGAAAAATCCAAAGGATTATTGCTTGTTTTAGTCATTGCCATAATCTTGCAAATTTATTTTTATCATATTCTGGAGGAATAGCAGTTACAGTCATTTTTAATCAACAGGATGAAGCTGATGAGATCTGTTTGTTTTGCTCCAACACAGTCCATCAGAAGTGAGTACAATTATTCCAGAGCAGCGAGGGTCCTTTAAACCATTTTTTATATACTTTATGGTTCAGAAACAGAAACTCAATCATTGTACCTGGCATAAGGGTTATTCATAAAATAAGAAATTCAGTATTAGGTAGAGACATAGCAGCACTTTTCCTCTTCCTTTTCTTTCTACAAACTCTGAATACATGACCCCAAAAGAGGGCAAACCCCACAGCAGTGATAAGTCTAAAAGAAATGGAAACAGAGCTGCAAAAAGTAAAAAACTTCCTTCCTATTCCATCAAATCCCTCCTGCAGGTAGGCAACAAACAACAATTTTTCTCTTAGAATACCAATTTCTTTAGCTCCAAAGAAAGAAATATGATGAATGATGACAATATATATTATTTTTACTCTAAAACTATGTGTTCAGTGTGACCACAGTACCTTCCCAAGATTTCATCCCTTTTATGTTTCCCATTAATTACAAGGATCCAGAGTCTCTCTGCCCGATTTCTCCAATGATTTCTGATTGAAATGATGAAAACTCTATCATTCCCATTGTCCAATATTTACCACATTTGCATAATGAGTAATTTTAATAAAAATGTAAAAGATTATAAATAAAATGTTTTCCATTTCAGAGACAGGGGAAGAAGGGAAGGAGGGAGAGAGAAAGAAAATCACTGCCAAAGTTCCTTCTCTGCACTTCTGCCAGCTCCTCGAGGGTACAGAGTCAATCTGGATAACTATCCCAGCAAAAAAAAAACACAAGCAATAGTGTCCAGAGATCAAGGCTGAAAAGGAAAAGCAATAAACAGAGGCTAAAAATGTGATAACATTTCAAAAGAAGGTTCAAGTCACGCAGGGCTCATTGGGCAAGCCTAAAGGAGTGAGCATTAAACCAGAGGAGGGGTCGAGAGAGCCAGAGATGGGAGAAAAAGTGCTAAATGTGGAGTCAGAACATTCTAGCTCAAATCCATCCTGCCTTTCTACTTACCACCTATATCCCCCAGCACAGATAACCTCTCTTCTTCCTCAGCAAAATGAGGGGGCTTAGACTCTAGTTCTAAATCTATCTTCCTAAAGGGCATCCCTGAGAAACAAGCTCTTTGAATGGTAAAGCTAGAATGGACTTTAGAAATCTTTTAGTCCAATTCCCTTATATTTCAGGTAAGGAAACAGGAATAAAAAGGGAAGTGGGTCTGTCCATGTTCATGTTCACATTGGTAGCAGAATCAGGACTAGAATACCAGTCCAAAGCCCTTTTGCAATATATCATCTGGAAGTGGCCCAAACCCTCAGGCTGGTCCCTCCAAGGAACTGCTGGAATCTCAAGGGACTAATAATCACATTATCATTTTGTTGTTGATGCAGTGGAGAGAAAGCTTGGTCTTTGCATTCTGTATTCTCTCATTAAGGTATTTTTTCTATACGGAGGCTGGCAAGAATGAATTGTGAGCAGGAGGTAATTTCTTTTTGTACTGGCTCCATTGTGCTGCTAAACACTTTTTCTTCTGAATGAAGGAATGTCTTTTGTTTTGATATAATAAACTGTCTCCCTGACAATATACCTGGCAGGATCATCTTGAAAAGCTTTTCAAAAGGAGCAGAGATGGACAAATCAAACTAGCACCTTCTGAGAAATAACAACAAAGAAGCTTTCTCCTTGCCCATTCCCATTTAATTGTGGGCTGCACACAGGAAATAAAGAAATAACTTTTCTTCTTTTTTAAACCCAGAGTTGCTCTACTAGAAATCAGAAAAGTTTTCTACAAAAGAAAAGGTTGATGGGGGAGGAGCGTAAGCGCCTCTCTTCTTTTCGCAAGTGTGGTAAGAAATGTCAAATATGTGATCAGTCAGTTGATGTGTTGGCTATTTTTGCTGAAGGACTTTTTCTCTCTTTTTTTTTTAAATTTTTTTCAATGATTGGTTTCCTATGTATCAGAATAGAGAAGAAAACATTTAGAAATAAAAGTGATAGCAACAAAAGATAACACAATTTCAAAAAAAAAAAAAAAAGAAGAAGGAAGAAGAGAAAGGAGTAAGTAAGGGAAGAAAGAAGGAAGGGAGAGAAGGGGAAAAAAATTCATGGAGGGAGGGAAAAAGGAAAAGGGGGGAAAAGGAGGGGAGGGAGACAGGAGAGAAAGAAGTGTAAGAAATGGATGAGTATTTGTTTGTTTTCCACAGTTGTGAAGATTACATTGGAAAAATGAGACTTGAATTGGAGGATTGAAACCCACAGGGACATTCATGGGTGGTCAAAATGGAGATTCTCTCTCCCCCAAAAATGTAAGAATGCAAGCTCCTTAAGGGCAGAGACTGGGTTTTGTGATGGGGGGTGACGTGGCCTGAAATTTAAAAGGAATCTTTTGGTGTTTGCTCCCAACTTTGAATTGTTGAAGCCCCCTCAGTACATTCATGGTCTTTTACCACACCTCCCCTTGTGACTCAGGATGGGGGAAGGGTGAGACTCCAAGTCCCCCTCCCTGTTTGTCCATGTTTTATTGTTGGGGAAAGTTCCCAGGTAAGCTCTGAAGAGCCAAAGGGTAGTTAGGGGACTCCACTTTTGGCTCTTTATAAACTCTCTGAGAACTGCTCATCTCTTCCCTGGACTCCCTGGCTGATGCTGTTTTGGTCAACACTGGATGTGTCCTTTCGAATGAGAAAGAAATAAATTCCTTTTTGCCTCTCCTAAGATGTCTCTGATTGATTATTGGAAAACTGGGGAAGGGGAGCAGTGACCCTTACTACGAGAAAGGAAAAAAGGAAGGAAGGAAGGAAGAAGGAAGGAAGGAAGGAAGGAAGGAAGGAAGGAAGGAAGGAAGGAAGGAAGGAAGGAAGGAAGGAAGGAAGGAAGGAAGGAAGGAAGGAAGGGAAGGTAGGAAGGGAAGGAAGGAAGGAAGGAAGGGAAGGAAGGAAGGGAAGGAAGGAAGGAAGGGAAGGAAGAGGAAGGAAGGAAGAGGAAGGAAGGAAGAGTAAGGAAGGAAGGAAGGAAGGAAGGAAGGAAGGAAAGAAGGAAGGAAGGGAAGGAAGGAGGGAGGGAAGGAAGAGGAAGGAAGGAAGAGGAAGGAAGGAAGAGGAAGAAAGGAAGGAAGGAAGGAAGGAAGGAAGGAAGGAAGGAAGGAAGGAAGGAAGGAAGGAAGGAAGGAAGGAAGGAAGGAAGGAAGGAAGGAAAGAAGGAAGGAAGGAAGGAAAGGAAGGAAGGAAAGGAAGGAAGGAAGAGGAAGGAAGAAAAGAAGGAAGGAAGAGGAAGGAAGGAAAGAAGGAAGGAAGGAAGGAAGGAAGGAAGGAAGGAAGGAAGGAAGGAAGGAAGGAAGGAAGGAAGGGAAGGAAGGAAGGGAAGGAAGGAGGGAGGGAAGGAAGAGGAAGGAAGGAAGGAAGGAAGGAAGGAAGGAAGGAAGGAAGGAAGGAAGGAAGGAAGGAAGGAAAGAAGGAAAGGAAGGAAGGAAAGGAAGGAAGGGAAGGAAGGAAGGAAGAGGAAGGAAAAGGAAGGAAGAGGAAGGAAGGAAAGAAGGAAGGAAGGAAGGAAGGAAGGAAGGAAGGAAGGAAGGAAGGAAGGAAGGAAGGAAGGAAGGAAGGAAGGAAGGAAGGAAGGAAGGAAAGGAAGAGGAAGGAAGGAAGGGAAGGAAGAGGAAGGAAGGAAAAGGAAGGAAGGAAGGAAGGAAGGAAGGAAGGAAGGAAGGAAGGAAGGAAGGAAGGAAGGAAGGAAGGAAGGAAGGAAGGAAGGAAAGAAGGGAGAGAAGGAGGAAAGGGAGGAGAGGGAGAAAAGGGAGAGGAAGGAGGAAAAAAGGGAGAAAGGGAAAGAAAAAGAAAGGGAGAGAAGGAGGAAGGGAGGAAGGAAGAAAATGGGAAGTGAGAATAAAGTCAGTATGGATAAAAGAAAGCTGGGTTTAGAATCAGAAAACCAATTTTGATCTGTTCTTTCCACGGCTACAATCTAAGTGATCTCTGGCAGGTCACAGCCCCTCAGATCTTTCATCTGGAAAATGAAGGAAGAAGTCTTTGGGCTTCCTTACATCTCTAAATGTGAAAAAATAATTCTCCTTACAAACATTTTTTAAGAACCCACAAGTTCAGATTCTGTGGGAAGCCCTCTCCCCATCAGAGCCCTCTATCGGGAGTTGGACCTGTCTGCATCAGAACAGCAAAGCCTCAGAAACCATATCCTTTGTTGAAGAGAAAGAAAAACATGTCATTGAGCACCTGCCTTTGAATGAGCTTCTCATTGTTTAGATTGGGAAGGGACTCCAAAAAGTCAGAGGTCATAGACAGTGTCTCAAAAAGAATTTGCAGACTTGGTCCAAGGGGCAGAGTTTATTGTGATTGTAATGCCGATTGAAGCAGGTTACCTTCCAAAAGGATTTAGCAAAGAACCAGAAGGAAACACATTTATCCAGTTCTTCATGTTAATGCTATGGCCCAAAGACAGAACTGAGGAGTGGTCTCAGGAACTTGGTTATCACTGACCAGCAGATTATGTGTCTGACAGTCAGCAATGTTTGCTATAAAAGTACAGAATCACAGATTGTTACAACAATAGCATTCTAAGGTCTGAGAGACTTAGGGAAGAAATATTAGTATGTTCCTAGGCCAGAAGACTTTTACAGTGATTGATGGACAGATTGACAGAACAATTGCACTCTAAGGTGGGGGGGGGGGAAACCTCGGGATCACTGATTCTAAAGACAGAAGACTTTAGAGTCATTGACAGATTGTTAGAACAGAAGCCCTCTAAGGTGGGGTGGGGGCCACCTCCTTACTGCTGTTTTCTCTAGAAGCTATACCCTATCATCATCACAAGTTATGAGTTCTGGGGACTTATGGAAGCCCAGTGCTTCCTCTGCCACAAAGTGGAAACCCATAAACTATTGTCATCTCACAATTCCTTCTAAAACGCAGACTTTTTTTTTTTTTGAGATCATCCCTGAATGAAAATGTCTCTATGAAGTAGAACATGAATGAGATAGATCAGTGGAAGTGATTAGGTATACCATACACAGTAGTAAATGACCATAGTAATCTAGTGTGTGATAAACTGGAAGGTCCAAGCTTTAGGGACAAAAACTCACTCTTTGACAGAAACTCCTGGGAAAACAGGAAAGCAGTTTGACCAAAACTAACATCTCACACTGTATACTAAGATAAGGTCAAAATGGGTATATGGTATTTACATAAAAATAATATTATAAGCAAATTATTACCTATTGTAATGTTGGAGAAACTGAGCAAGACAGAGATTGGAGAGTATTTAATATTTTATTTGAAAGGGAGAGATTTACTGGGACCCAATGTATCCATGGTTGGTCCCAGGGCTGAATGAGACAATTGTCTCTAAGAATGCAGCCCACATGAAGTTCTCAATGACATACATACACACTCAGATTCAGGGTAGACTGAGGCAGGCTCGGAGTCAGGATGCTGAGAGCCAGAACGGGACTCTGACAGGGTGGGTGAGCCTCCGGAGAGGGATGACATAATCAGGAGGAGGCACCCGGAGATGGGGGGAGGCATCTTGATAAGACGGTATCTGACATTCCGATAGCTTGGGATGGGGAGAGGCATTCTGATATTCTAAAACATAAGGTCTTTTACCTTTATCAAGTATTCTGATAAAGAGAGAGGGGAGGTTTTGCAGGACTGAGAAGTAGGGAAACTGAGTCAGGCCTGAGTCAGGATAATTAGGGAGACCGAGAACTGTGGCATAACACTATCAGATCTATGGATAAAGGAAGTATTTGTGACCAAATGACATAGAGAACCACAAAATGTAGTATTATTTTGATTACATTAAATTAAAAAAGAGATTGCACAAACAAAACCAATATAGTCAAAATTAGAAGAAAGCAGGTAACTGGGGAAAAAAATTAATAGCAAGTTTCTCTGATAAAGATCTCATTTCTCAAATATATAAAGAACTGAGTCAAATTTGTGTCCTTCCCTAATTGATAAATAATCTAAGGATATGGACAATTTTTCATGAAGAAATCCAAGTTATCTATACACATGAAGGGAAAATGCTCTAAATCATTACTGATAAAAGAAATGCAAAATAAAACAACTTGGCTAATATAACAGAAAAGGAAAATGACAAATGTTGGAGAGAATTTAGAAAAGTTCGGAGAATAATGTGTTGTTGGTGAAATTATGAATTGATCCAACTATTCTGGAGAGTAATTTGGAACTATGCTCAAAAGGCTATAAAACTATCTATCCTTTAACCTAGCAATATCACTACTAGGTCTGTCTTCTAAAAAAATAAGAGAAAAAGGAAAAGACCTATATGTACAAACATTTATAGCAGCTCTTTTTGTGGTGTCAAAAAAAATTAGAAACTGAATTGAAATCAATTAGGAAATGGCTGAAAAGTTGTAGTTTATGATTGTGATGGAATACTATTGTGCCATAAGAAATGATAAGCAGAATGGTTTCAGAAAAAGCCTGGGAAGTCTTATATGAACTCATGCAAAGTGAAGTGACCAGAAGCAGGGAAAGAGCAATATTGTAATCATGAATAATTGTGAATGACTTAATTATTCCGCTCAATACAATGATCCAAGACAATTTTGAAGAATTTATGATGAAAAATGTTATCCATTTCCAGAGAAATAATTGGTGCAGTCTAAGTGCAGATTAAAGCTTTTTTTTTAATTCTTTATTTTTCTTGCTTCTTTTTTATAATATGGATAATACATAAATAAGTTTTGTGTGTTTTTTCATGTATAACTGATAGCACAACGAGTGGAGGAGGGGTAGGAGAAAAGGAGAGAATTCAGAAATCAACATCTTTTAATAAATGTTTTAAATAAATAAATAATGTGTTTGGGATTTTTTGGGTTTTTGTAAGTAGAGCATTTTTAAAAGGTGGAAAGTTGCAGTCTGACTAAAGTGTAGATACTAAAGTCTGGGATTTGCTGAAGTCTACGGCTGTGACTGCCTGGGGAGACACTAACAACTATTGAGTTCTAGATTCTAATTCAAAATTCAAAAAAAAATTTACTCAGCAGAGTGGACAGAATTTTGTGCCTAAAGATGGCAAAGATGTTAAGTTTAGATTAATGGTCCCTATTGGTGACTGATAGCTATTCTCATGAAACTTAACAATCCAAGGAGAAGTAGGCTAGGGGAAGGGAGGTCCTAGATAATAATAACAATGCAAAATAAAATGATATTTATATTAAATAAATACAGGAGAAGCAACTAGGTGGCACAATGGATGGAGCACCAGCCCTGAATTCAAGTTCAAATCTGGTCTCAGACACTTAACATTTCCTAGCTGTGGGACCCTGGGCAAGTTGCTTAACCCCAGCCTCAGGGGGGGAAAAATACAAGGTAAGAATTACGTGAAAAGTAAAGATAATGCATGATCCACAAACCTGGTGAATTAATTAAACTCTTCAGAAAACGTGTGGCCATGAGTAACCTGGCAATCCTGGGCCAAGGAGAGTGCCCACCCTTACCCTCACAGCACACCCTAGCCGTAGTCCTGATGTCTCTCCCCTCTCCATAATACCCCTCCCCCCTTCTCCCCCCCCCCCCCCCATCCTCTGGTATTTCTGAACACGGGCTTCTACTTCACAAGACTTGGAAGCTTCATTTCATCATTCTCCCTAACACTTTTGAAAGCATTCATCAAATCTGTGAACAAGCAGAAGGCAAAAAGCTGTTTCCTGTGGCTTTAATGAGATTGTTGCCAGGAAAAGAGCTGGGACGCCAAGCCTTTAGAACACCAGCTTTTGAGCAGGCGTAAAGAAGGGCTCAAGGTTATCATGTCTGTACCTGAAAAGGAGAGTTTCTCAAAGGCTTTCTCTACTTTCTTTGGGCTAAATACGGAAAAACCTTATTTTAATATGGGAGAAGGAGCTCATCCCTTCCTCTAAGCTCTCTCATTAAGAGAGTGAATTGTCATGTTCTTTGCAGCCTCGATGGCCTTGGATTACTTTTTAGTAAATATGGAATCGCTTTCGCATCCCTTCGCCACCTGTTCCACTTTACTCATCCTTCAAAGCTCTGTACTTTATCCTACCTCCCTAGGACACCTTCTATCTCACAGAAATCTAAGTATAGTAGTCATTAAGAGTCTGCAAACTATGCACCAACAACTAAATGCAGTCTATCACCTCTTTTTGTATAGGCAAAGAACCAAAAATGGTTTTAATTTTTAAATACTTTTATTGGATCTAAAAATATAAAAACTCTTCTTAGCTAGGGGCCCTACAAAAGGTGGCCAGATTTTGTGCTCACTTTGATGACTCCTAATTCTCTACAGACCACTTGGGCACATAAGTAATTAAATCACTTAGTTTTATTATTTGCTACAGGTATGAGTTTTCTTTGTGGTACAGACTGTGAGCTCCTTAGGGGAAGAAACTATATTCTATTCTTTCCTGTGTCTCCAGATCATCCAGCTGAAAGCGGCACATTTACTAATACTTAGGAAACACTGAGTCATAGCATCACAAAATCTCAAAATCAGAAAGAGTTTCATGTATCTCCCAGTCTAGTCTCCCACTGAATAAAGATTTTCTAATCCTACACATCGGTAACAAGTGATTATCCATCCCAAATCCAGTTATTCAATTGAATGGGTTATGCTTAATGACAAAAGATCATAAATCATAGAATTGTAGAGCTGGAAAAAAATTTTAAATCATATAGTTATAGATGGAGGAATTGAATCCCAGTGTGAGGAACCTATTTACCCTAATAACACCTAACAAATTTGTGGAAAAGTTAGAACCAGACCCCAGACCCATAGACTGAATTAATGAATTAAAAAGTGCATCTACAGTAATGAAAATAGGTCTGGGATATTTTCATTACCATAAATGCATTTTTTAATTTATTAATTCACTAGCAAACATTTATTAGGAACCTATGACATGCAGAATATTGGACTAGGGAAGGAGGCAGTGTGGATAGATATAAACTTAGTCCTTACCCTCTTGTAATTTAGGGTAATGAGAAACAAAAAATAATAATAATGTACATTATTACATAATAAGTGAAAAAGATTCAAACAAAGCATCATGTGAAATCCCAAGGAGAACAGCATTACCAACAATAAGTTTCAGGAAAGGCTTCAAGAATCAGGGAATAATTGACATTTAAATTGAGATTTAAAGGATAGGTAAGAAATCAATGGAGAAAAAGGAAACCATGGATATAGGAAAAGGCAGGGAGACTGCAAAATACAGAATTTTATCTGTAGGCAGCAAAAGTCCATAAAGTCCATAGAAATAAGTAGTATAAGCTAAAACTGTTAAAGCTGGGTTAATGCCAGATTATGGAAGCCTTGAATAAAAAAACAAAAGAGTTGGAACTTTTATCAATGGGCAGGAGGAAATCATTAAAAGGACCCAAAAAGAAGAGTGAAAAGCCCAGATCTGTGCATAAGGAAGATTATTCTAGCTGAAAGTGATGGATTAACTCAAGGGGATGGGAAAGAGAAAGAAAGACAGAGAGAGAGGAAGGGAGGGAGGGAAGGAGGGAGCAGAGGGAGAGAAAGAAGGAAGAGGAGCAGGAGGAGGAGGAGAGGGGGAGAGAGAAGGAGGAAGAGCAGGAGGAGGAGGAGGAGGAGGAGGAGGAGGAGGAGGAGGAGGAGGAAGAGCAGGAGGAGGAGAGGAGGAGGAGGAGAGGGGGAGAGAGAAGGAGGAAGAGCAGGAGGAGGAGGAGGAGGAGCAGGAGGAGGAGGAGAGGGGGAGAGAGAAGGAGGAAGAGCAGGAGGAGGAGGAGGAGGAGCAGGAGGAGGAGGAGAGGGGGAGAGAGAAGGAGGAAGAGCAGGAGGAGGAGGAGGAGGAGCAGGAGGAGGAGGAGGAAAAGGAGGAGGAGGAGAAGGAGGAGGAAAAGGAGGAGGAGGAGGAGGAGGAGAAGGAGGAGGAGGAGGAGGAGAGGGAGAGAGAGAAGGAGGAAGAGCAGGAAGAGGAGGAGGAAGAGCAGGAGGAGGAGAGGAGGAGGAGGAGAGGGAGAGAGAGAAGGAGGAAGAGCAGGAGGAGGAGGAGGAGGAGGAGGAGAGGAGGAGGAGGAGAGGGAGAGAGAGAAGGAGGAAGAGCAGGAGGAGGATCACCGATGTGGCTATTACAATAGTCCAAGCAGTAGATAATGAGGATTGTGATAGTAAAAAGAAAGGAGGGCACAGATAATAACACTATTATAAAAGCAAGTCCCCTCAAGGCTCAGTCCTTCTCAAGTGCTATTCCCTACAAGAAACATCCCCTCAGTTATTAATATTTACTCACTCCAAGTTGCTTTATATTTATTTATCAGTGTCCATGTTTCCCTTCCGGTGGAATGTGAAAGCAGCTAAAACAAAGCAAAATTTAGCTAGGAGAGAAAGGAAATCCATTTTTGCTAGGGAGAGAGGAAACCCATAATATTGTTTCCAGAATATGAATAAGAAATAGAAAGCGGGCAGGGACCTGAAGCAGAAAGCGTGATTGAGGACAGAAAGGTTGGTTAGCAATGGAGTACTACACAGATCTAAAGGGCAGAATAACAAAAAGAACTGGTATAAAATTTCTCACACTCGACAGGGTGAGCACACTTAAGCCCAGCATGTGCGGTTTAACCATGTAGGACTTACTTCAGCGAACTTTAGCCACACACAGTTCCTGGCCACTACCTGCCATTTCCCAAATAGAAAACAGCTGGGTCTGCGTGGTAGCATCCAAAAATCAAGAAAGACAGAAATCCCACTATTCAATGATATGCAAATAGGCCCAATCACTCTTAACTGTCTGGATTTCAGCCTCTATCCTGGAGCAGTTTGAGGAAAATAAACCAGAAATATTCGTGCTAATCAAAACATGTAAGCTCCCCTAAACAGTCAGGACAGGAAAACTGAGGGAGAATCTTCCTACCCTTGTGCTTTCCTGACCTCAAGGATGACACGAAAAAGAGGAAGGTCGCCTTTGCCCCCAAGGGTGGGGGGAAAAATCACACATCTGTCCAAGCATACACCACACACACACAAAATAATTATTTAAACTTGCAAATATTAATAACAGTTCATTAAATCTGGCCAATTTTGAAAAAACTCAAAATCACAATGGTTTCTAGAAAAAGGAAAAACAAGAATTACAGGTCCCAACCATGGTGTCCTCGTGTTGAACAAAATTTGTTAGAATTAAGTGACTGGATGGGGACAACAATGACTCACTCCCTGGAGATCCTGGTTATCGAATTTAAGCCAAATAACACAAAGTGTGCTACTGCAAAAGAGATGAAGAATAAAAGTTATTAGAATGGGGTGGGAAAACTCAGGGGAAAAACTCTAAAAAAGACGAGGTGAAAGTAGTACTTAGAATCAATGGTCTCCTCCCTGATGTCATGGTGCTCTTGGAGAATGAAGAACAAACAACATGAATAATAAATGACAAGTGTTATGCAATGATTAACAAGCAGGAGGAGTGAGTGGGAAAGGTCGTCCACAGGCAGACGCATATGTGTGAAATCTAAGAGAAGAACAAATTAGATGGAGTGGGACGAAGGGACTATGCTGAGGGAAAATGAGAAATGACACTGGTGGCTGCCTTCATTCAAGTACTCTTCCGTTCTCGCATCAGTGGACTAGAGAGAAGTCTGCGCTCTTGGAAGCTAGGCCAAAATAGCATAAGTGCTAGGAAATCCTGCACAACAGAAAAACCTTCACCTGTAGCTTCCAATATGTCTATTGTTAAAGAATCAGCTTCACGTTTCAAGAGATTTGTCAACCAAGAAATGCTGGTCATCAGATGTGAAATTTTTGTTTACAGAAACTCATAAAAGTTACTTTCTAAGTCAGAGAGAGGCTATTAGTGCTTCAGTGAGGGAAATACCCACAAAAATCAGGTCTCTGGCCCTCTTGAAATGACAAGAGTTGTTGTATAGTTGAAAGAACATTGAAGCTTTGGTCAATGAGCTATGACACCTTGACTTCCTCTTTTTGGTCCGTAATTTCCTCGTCTGTGAAACAAAAAGATCAGACTAGATAATTTCTGGGACCCCTTCAGCTCTGAACTCTTAGAATTTCCTAACTTGGGGTCCCACCAGTCGTATTGACTCTTTGGAAGTTTTCTGCTTTTGAGAACTTCTGACTCGCGGTGATCAGGGGAAGGAAGAATATACCATTATATTGGCATGTTTGTGAGGTTCTATTAAAATATTGCTAAGCCGTATATAAAACTTGCAGACAATTCCATACATTTTAAAATGCATTTTTTTTTAAAAAGCCATAAGGTTCACGTGTATCTGAGACACAAAGAATTAATTTGCTGTGTAGGAAAAACCTCCTCCCTGCCTAACTTACCTCTCTTCCCTTATCAACCCCTTCCCATCATGATTTAAATTCTAGTTTTGATTAGGACACCATGGAAACCATGTTACAGGCTGAATTCATGAAAGGAACACCGCCACAGGGAGATGTTTATAAATTTCACTGAGAATAAATAAACAGGAGAGAGGAAAAGATAGAGAGGAAAAGAGAAAGAATTTCTGTGCTTTTCTTTTCAAACCTGAGTCATTCCTCTTGAATGAAGATGGGAGGCAAAATTGGCAGCCACTGCAGGCTGGGATGAGAGGAGGGACCAAGAAGGGTCCCTTATCCAAAAGTATCTCCTCCATGGTTCTACTCCACTTCATATAATATAACCGCAAGTGGTGGTAGTATTCAGTGCTGGATGCCATACTTTGAAAGACATTGATAAATAGCAGCAAGCCAGGAGACAGTCACAGTTGTAAGGAGTCTGGAAAATATAAGAAAGATAGATAGAACTGAGGATGGAGTTGGAGTGGGAAGGAGGACCTGATCAATCTCATCAAGTATCTAAAGGTTTGTCCCAGAGGGAAAAAAAAAAAAAAGAGAGAGAGAGAGAGAAACTTGGTCCATGTGTTTGCTGAGGCTAGAACTAGAAGCCATAGATAGAAGTTACAGAGAGGCTAATTTTGGCTTGATATGAGGAACCTAGAGCTATCCAGCAGTGAATCTAGTGGTTCATGTGCAATTTCTTAGTGCTCAAAGTTTGTTTGTCTTTTTAATAGAATCGAGATGATTACCAGTGCAAAAAATGATTAATTGAATCCAGACCCCTATTTTATTGCAATCAGCATTAACCAGTTTGAGATGATTACATAGGGGTAGTGATTATAAGTTCTGATAATAGGCCTGTGAACTGAAGCTTGTTAACGAGATTGTTAACTAATTTGTTACGAATTCCTTTTTAGGGTTACCAAACGCAGCATGACGGTAACTCAGTTACATGGAAAAGCCCCTGGTTCTCTCTTTTGCCCCTCCATCCCTTATCTCCTTCTAGTGCCCAATATGGGAAGATGGCACACAGCCAATGAGCGATCTTGTGGCCAGCCTGTAGCCTGCCCTTCTACCAGCCATTGCCCCACGTAGATATTTTGACCTCCCCCCATCAGTCTAACCCCATAAGCCTGATCCTCAGTTTGGTAGGACCTCCTCGAAGGTCAAGATAGGTCTGCTCACTGTCCCATTTGTCAACCAACAGGAGTCTCTATTTTGTGTAGCTCCTCCTGGAGGAGCAAAGGCAAGGCCCGCCCACCAACTAGATTCTGTATTTTTGGTCTGCTCCAACTGTATTGTCTAGCACTATTATAAACCACTATAAAGTGGATGTTTCAGATATTGAGGAAGTACACTCCAGGAGAATAGACCATGGACTTTAATAAAGTGCCATTGACTCAGTGAGGATTTTTCTTGCAGATTGGATAATTTTGAAGATCCCTACACCAATCAGAGATGATGTAGAGAGAATTCTTGACCAGATTACAGAGTTAAACTTTTAATGTCCCTCCCATCTCTAAACTGCTGTGACTTCCTTTCAGTCTTAATGACTTTCCTGTTTCTAAGATCAAAGATGCCACTGGTTCAGGCCACCTGAGTTTGTGGCCTTAAAAGCCATTGTGGAAAAAAGGGAGGAGGGAATATTACAGGTGCTGGCGAAGACTTGTTTCTAAAATCCCCTGATGTGGAGTGAGTTCATAACCACTCAGATATGGATTTTGGCATGGTTTCCAAAACCTGTGTCTTTAGGGGAAATATAAAAAATGAGATAAGAAAGATCTTTGAATATTTTAGATAAGAAAAATGCTTGTTTTTTTTTCCATGATTCAAAGGATTGAATCAGAAAAATTCCAGAAGGGCCCAAGCTCTGATCCTCAATCCCCAAATTGGGCAAATGAGGTCAAAGACCTCCCCTCTCCAATCTGTGTACCCCATTAATATCCAAGAGTCACACATCAATTATGACCCATGTATGCAGCAGCTTTCAAGAACTAAAACCCTAGCAGAAATTTGCAGCAAGAAAGGGGCTCTTCATGGTTCATTGACAATGAAAGGAAAACATGACTCACTCCTTTCTATGCAAGTTTCTTCAGAATAGCCAGCCAACTTCTGAAAACTGGCACATTTCCCTCTTCTTTTCTACTCTGGTCTGAAGCATTATGGCCATCAGACTCCAAAGTGAAGATTCTGTTGGTGGAGAGTTTTTCTAGGTCATCACCACACACACACACACTTTCCCAACTTTGCTACCCATCCTCTGACTACCTCATTTCTTTGATCTCTTTGGACAATCACTGTGACCATGGGTCAGATATCAGGATTCAGTTTGCTTACAGAAGACCATTCAGAGATATTTCAGTGGCAAAAAGGAAATGTAAAAACCTGTTGCCGGGCCCCATCCTTCACAAAGGCTAGAGTAGGAACAGTGAGATTAGCCAGAAATCATTCTCCTGGCTGTGAGAGGAAGTCCCCTGCCTGCCTCCAGAAGCAACAGGTGTCCTTTTTCAGAAATAGCTCCTCAGAATGTAAGCTTACCTTGAGGGAAAAGGAAGAGCTAACAAACTCAGAGGGGAGTTTTGTCTAATTTAAAGTGCCTCTAAGGAAAAGGGTACATCATTATAATTACACAATGCCCTGCTCAGAACTACATGCAGATAACTGTATTCTGTTTCATCACACTTTGAGTCCTGTCAGATTCTTCCTTCAAAATGTGTTTCACAACTGCGTGAACTGATAACAGAATTCAGATAATTACAATTTCTAATCTTGATTCCTGGGAGATATTGCTTCCTTCTCCTTTTGTTACAAAGGTAATGAAATAAAGGTGCAGATTGTTGCATATGCTTTCAGATGTAGTCTGTGTCAGTTAACTGTTCTCTATCACAAGACAGGTGTATT
This sequence comes from Sminthopsis crassicaudata, assembly GCF_048593235.1. Classification (NCBI taxonomy): domain Eukaryota; kingdom Metazoa; phylum Chordata; class Mammalia; order Dasyuromorphia; family Dasyuridae; genus Sminthopsis; species Sminthopsis crassicaudata. Next base: position 252,304,896 of record NC_133618.1, read on the forward strand.
ATCAATAGTATGGTGGGTTATCATGTGACAAAGACCAAAAAACTAATAAAATATTTTAAAGGTGTACCTCACACTATTCCTCACTTGTATTCCCACTGCAAATATCCTCATTCTCATCTGTCTTACTGAAATGGCTTCTGAAAGGGTCCCTTTCTCTTTAGTTTCACTTCCCACCAAATCATTCTCTATTTGCTACCAGATGAAACTTTCTAGTTCTTAGATTCAATCTGCTCAAAAATGTTCAATGGAAAAAATCTTTCCAGGGCCTGCAGAAGAGTTCCCCAAGGGATTTGTGTCAGGGGTCCTTGAATTTGGACAGGGAAAATAATGATATCTTTTCAGTAACCTCTAACCGAAATTGAGCATTTTCTTCAAGTATGAATGTAACCAACAAACATCATCCTAAAAAGGTAATTATAGGCTTCACCAATCTCACAATGAGCTCCATGACACGCAAAAAAGTGAAGAGCTATGATTGTCTACAGGATAAAGTCCAAGTTCTTTATCAAATCGCTCAAGGCTCTCCACACTCATTCTTTATCGAGTACCCAAACATTTCCCTCTTTTTCTTTATACTAATTTTCTACTCCATCTAGGTTATTTTTTTTCTTTGTTCCCTGGATATCGTAAATTAATTTACCCTGTAAGACTTAGCCATGCTATTCTTCAGTGACACATTGCAAAAAATAGTTAACTTAGAATCACAGGACCTGAGATTGAATCCTAATTCTTCCACTTTTCATTTTTATGATTTTTTTGCAAGTCATTTGACCTCTCTAGTCTCACATGTTTCCTCACATATAAAGGGAGGGACTTGGATTGAGTAATATCTAAGATCATTAAACTGTGAGCTCCTTTGGAACAGGGATGGATCCTCAATGTTTACCACAGTACCTGGTACATAGAAGGCACTTAATAAATGCTAGTTGATGGACTAATGTGATCTTATAATTCTATTGAGTCTCTTCTTCTCTCCATGTACCACTCCTCTTCCTCCTCCTTTTCTCCTTCTCCTCTTCCTCTTCTTCCTCCTCTTCCTACCACTACTGCTACATACCCCTGACTTATTGAGATCCTACAAGTAATTCTTAGCCCACCTCAAGTCCAACCTTCTCTTAGAGTCTAACTTCTTAAGCTCTGCATCACAACTCCATATAGAATCTTTTAACTACATGTGGGGGTCGTGAAATACGGATATATTATCAGCAAATGTTAGATTTTTATACTTATGTGTGTGCCTGTGTACCCAAGGTACACACATAAAAATGTCTTGGGTGAAAAGGGGTCAAGAGAGAAAAAAGTTTAAGAAACCTGTCCTAGAAGACTGAGTCCTCTCCTGGCTTACGTGTCCTTCAGATGCTTATCAGTCATTCCTCTAGGAGTCTTGCTTCCCCTAACAAGACTGTAATGGAAGGCGGGGATCAGATCTTCTATCACACCTCACGCAGTACAGAACTATATGCAAGCAAAGCATTCCAGGAGCCTGGATCCAGCCTTGTAATGATGGAAATGGTTTTCTTTCTTCTGCATTATCAAAGGAGGTCAGAACAACATCAGAGTAAGTAGATGATGTCCTTTGTTCTCCACGAGGACTAAAATGACATCGCTGTGTTAGAATTGGGCTATAGTGTGTCCTGCTGTGGCTGATCAGACCAGTATCAGCTCAGACACAAACATTTGGGGTGCACTCCCTAACTTTGAGCATCTCACGTTTCTTCTGGGCTAATTTAATTCTTCTTTGCTCATAGAACACGGCACCTTCTCTGACAAGGGCAAGCCATTCTGGATGGTCCCGTGCCAATGTCTCCCATGTCGTACAAGCAATTCTAAAGTTTATTTTTTTGAGGCAATCGGGGGTAAGTGACTTGCACCCACTGTACCCCCCAGCTGCTCCATTTCTAAAATTCTTCAGAGACTTGGAGAGTGTCCTTTTATGGCTTTTCCTGACCATTTAGTGACCCTGTGTGAGATCTCCACAAAACAGTCTCCTAAAATAATTTCTTATAGCTACGGTCGATAATAGACAATTATCAAACAGCTTATGCTACCTCCCTCACCACAACCACCAACAGATTCCATGAAGATTATTGAAGGCTGCATGCACAGGCCGAGACAGAGAAATGTCAGGAGAGGTAGGAGAGAGGCCTGCAGGGCCAAAGAACAGGCCAAGACCGCCCCAGGACTCAGAACTCCCCGGGCCTGCAGGCCCTGTGTAACAGCCTCTGTCTTTGTCTAGTGCAGGATTAAAAACTTGGAGCTAAAAGGGATTTTAGAAGCCATCTAGATGGTGCCATAGTGCCCAACAGCCTGGAGACAGGAACACTCCCTCATCTTCCTAAATTCAAGTCTGACCTCGGATACTTCCTAGCTGTGGGACTCTGGGCAAATGATTTAATCCTGTCTACCCACAATGAGCTGGAGAAAGGACTAGTAAACCGTTCCAGTGTCTTTGCCAAGAAAACCTCAAAAAAGGTCACAAAGAACCAGCCACATCTGAGAGTGACTGAACCATAAAGTTCAAGCTTCTCGATTTGCAGAATTTGTGCCCAAGGTCACAAAAGTGTCCAACAACAGTCAGGATTGCATTCGGATCCTCTGCTTCCAAAGGCAGCATTCTGGTCTCTGTAGCACACAGTACAACCTCTCTACCACTTGCCACTGAAACAGTGGACTCCTCTAGGACCTCACTGGGAATTCCGGGTGTGGACCCTGCTGTGACACTGACTTCCTCTGATTCTGAGCTTTTCCAGAAGATTTTTTCTGAAAAAAACTAATCAAGTTTTATTGGCACCCAAACCATGACTGTTTCCACCACAAGACAAATTGTGTGTGTACTGACTGTGGCCAAGCACATCAAGAGTATCTGGGATGAGTCCTCGCAGACCCACGAGGAGAAGATGAAATAATTCCTTAGGTTTGGGCTTAGCAAGCTAGGAATAACAAGGAGGTGACATAATCAAGGACGGAGGAGACCTCAATATTGTTGGGTTTGGAACAGGAGTGATCAACAATGCAGAGTGTAGAGCAAAGTTTGGGATATTTCCAAAATCTCTGACCTCAATGCTTCCCCCATCTTAGTTCAGATCCTATAATCCTGCGACCTGGACTATATAAGAATGGCTTCTAAAATGGTTTTCCTGACTCCAAATTCTCTTCTCTCTCATCCATCTTTCCCAAAGTTTCCACAGAAATATTACTCACGTACCAGTCTGTCACTGGCTTTCTCAAAACCTTCAGTGTCTCCACATTGCTTATTGAATAAAATACAAACTCTATTCTGGTAAAGTCCTCGACAGTCTCACTCTATTTAACCCATATTTACAGGTTTATTTCACACTACTTTCCTTCACACATGTTACTTGGCAACTAGCTATGAATTTTTTAAGGAGGAAAAATGTACAGAGGGATATACATTTGCTCTGAGTCAACATGCCTGGGGACTAATCGTGACATTTTTAGCTCTTTTGCTCACAGACATACCCAGAAAGCCTGCAAAGGGCCGTTCAGGGGCTTATCAAGCCACTTAAAGACTAAAATCACTCAGAAGGAGTTTCCAAGTCCATCATTTTCTGGTTGGATTATGACCAGGGAATTTTTTCTAACTCTTCTCATGTTTCTAGAAGCAAGGACCTAGGGCGTTCAAAATGCTCTGAAGCTTTGATAAGTCTCAACTTAGCAACACTGAAGAGAAAGAACTTCTTTGCTGCAATAAAACACATTATTAGCTTTTTCTCAATCACTTTCTCCTTGTGTGTCTTTATGAAATGCATCTTCAATGTCTTGAATGATCTTCTGTAACATCCCTTTTTGTTGAAGTCTTTTCTTCAGGATCTGGTGCCATTAATTCTATGAAATGTTCTCCTGTACATCTCACTTACAGGTGATTTTTCCCTCCAAATCTCTCCTGACACTGTTTGATCTTTTCGCTGCATTTACACATTACACTATAATCATCTGAGTATTTTTGTTATCACCATTATCACATTTCCATTAGATTTCAAGCTCTTAGCATGATGAATATGTAAATGTTTAGAAGAATTGCACCTGTTTAACCTATATCAGATTGCTTGCTGTCTAAGGGAGAGAGGGGGAGGAGGGAGAAAAATTTGAAACAAAAGATTTTGCATGTATTTGGAAAAATAAAATATTATTTTTAAAAAAATCTTGAAATCTTTGAGCAATGTTTTCTTTCACTTTTGAATCCATACACTAATCCAATTCATCAGATGGAATCCAATCAAAGGGTGTTAAACAATTCACAAGCATTTATTAAGATCTTTCCATGTGCCAAGCATTTGAGCGTATTAAGCTGAAGAGCAGTCCAGTCCCTCCCAGTTTCTCAAGTCTTCCCTTCAGTGTATTTGATTTCACAGAAATCATATTTTATGGGTAAGGGGAGCAAAGGTTTTGAAAACTGTTTTTGAAAACTGGGTGATTATTATTCAGAATGTCATAAATGCTGAAAAACCAGAAATCATCAAATACTATAATTCTCTTATTTTCTGTATATAAATTCCTTCCTGAATTGTTGACTAAAGAAAAAGCCAATTGTGAGGCCGAGAAAAGGAGGAATTATATGTTTCAGAAAATGTCTCATTTTATACCCAGTATGTACCTATGTTATTTATTCATGCTTTCCAGGTCCCTAAACTGAGTATTAAGAAAAAACTAGATGACTGCAACTCTCAAGCACTAAATAAATTAATATTCATCAAGGTTCAGTCTTTTTGAAAAAGCCATTAGTATACAATTCCAGTTAAGTTAAATTTATTTTGCTTCCAAGCATTGTGACAGTATTTTCACAATATCTTTGCCAAGGAGATATTTTTCTGAGAAATTTACAGATGAAAAACTTTTCAATGAGTTGCTGAAAAGTAGCCAAGCTGAACCAGTAAACCTCTCAGGGTTCCCATTTCCCAAGATATGTTAATTGACATGTTTGCTAAAAAAGAATAGAAATGCTGTGTTCTCTCTCACACTGTGGGTGTCATTGAGGGACGTAAGTGAAGCTTCAAGTCAGTAGCTAAACAGCTTAGGACTATAGGGAGTTATGATTAGGGGAAGTGACCTGTGGGAAGCCTGAATCCATGGTATAATGAGTGGATATTGAAGAATTCTTCTATATTTATGCTTCACTATTTCCAAAAATTTATGATTTCATCAGCATAGACAGGTTATTCTCTCCACCATTCTTCCATTTTCCCTGGTTTGTAAACTTGGTGTGATTCTCAACTATTTATTTTCTCTTACCCTACATATCCAATTATTTGTCACACCTTGCTGTTTCTACCTCTGCAGGATTTCTTACATCCGTCCTCTTCTCACTACTCATATCACTACCGCCTGAGGTCAAACCCTCATGGCCTCTCATCTAGACTATTAATTGGTCTTTTCAATCTCCAAGCTATCTTTGGCACAGTCACCAAAATGATTTTACTTAAGCACAAATCTACTGTTACTCCCCTCATCAATAAATTTCTAATGGTCCCTGTTACCTCTAGGACCAAATATTAATTCTCGTTTTTAGCTACATTTAGTTTTGTTTTTTTATTTTATTTATTTTTTATTGTACAACTATAGCAATCTAGTGTTTGATACATTTAGTTTTTCAAGCCCTTTACAACCTAGCCCCCAGTCTTTTGCTGTGTGTGAGAAAAAGGCAGTTGTTTTTGTTTCTATCAGAAACGACAACGATCTGCCCTTCCTAGGCTGTTTTTTGTTTTTTTGATTAGGTAAAAAAGGTCATTCTTTGCCTCATCTCTTACCTACCCTTAGTACCTGAATGAGCAGTGCATCAGTCAAACTGATTCCTGTCAAACACCTGGATTCAGGGCCATTTCCAGTCATCATGATCTGTATCTGATCACGGCACCCAGATGATTCTGGAGGAACTGCTGACCACAACAGAGGTTCCCAAGAGAGTACTTTGTGGATTAGGGGATGCTTAGAAATTGCAGTCAGAATAGGGTAGGGGTCCAGAAGTTTCTCAAGGATTTCCAGTGAAAATCAACAGAACTCCTACTCCTCTAAGAAAACCTCCAAGAACATGGGGTCATCTAGGAATAAGGAAATATTGGAAGACAATATTATTAGAGATGGAGAAACAAATAGATACCACATTTATTCATTTGAGAAATCCAAGGCATTTTTTTTTATTGACAATATTGACTTGGAATATAAACAGCTTGGTACAATGGAAAGAAAACTCAATTTGCCATAAGGAAAATATGAGTTCAAATCTTCTCTCTGATGCATAACTAGCCCTGACCTCTCACTGTTCTCAGGCAACTCTTTGATGAAAAATGTCAATATTCCTTAGTAGAAAGAGTTTCCTCGTTGAATGTATTACGGTAATGAAATCCCAGAGAAGAATCTCCATCCCCCATAAAACAGTAAATCCACAGATATTTCCATTCCCTTTTCATCTCCTCATGCATGGCTGTGAGCATTCACACTTCTAGCTATTTATTAATAGCCAATTTCAGGCTTTCATGGTGCTCAAATGTTTCAAAAGAAGAGCCAAAAAAGAAGGGGAAGGGGGGAGGAAACTCAGCAATTCTAGAAAGAAATGACATTTAATCCAAATGGTACATAAACTATCAGTGAATTTAGCCCAAACCCAGACTAACTACCAGATGTTTGCAGTAATGTCAGCAGAAGGGGCCAGGGCCCAGTTTGCTCAATAAGTGGTATCTTTGATTAAATAAGACCAAGCTGTATGCTAAAGAGAAATCTCTGCTTCAGCTCTCTCCAATAAACCAGCTTGCAATCCCAACAGGAAAGGGGATGTTTGGAGTTATAATTAGAGATAGTAATGACAAGGATTCAGCATAACAGAAAACATACAAGGACTTGATTTTTTTGAATATTTAGAACAGTCTGTATTTTACAAAAATCCTGCTCCTCTCCCCACTACCTTTGCTGCTCAGTTTCCTACAAATCCCTACCAATACTCAATTGTTAATTTAATAATTGGGGGGAAGTGTGTTTGCAAAAGAAAGAGCCTTCAATTTAGGGGGAAAACAGCAAGGATGACATTAAGTACTGATCCTTGGTCCCCCAGAAGCCACCCGAATGCCCAGAAGTAAGACACATTCTGCATTTATGATTTCTCACTCCCAAAGATCCTCTCTTGTGTCCCCACCAAGCAAAAAAGGAGTTGGGACTGTGTGATCTTGGAAAGAAAAAAGCTAGGTGATAGCTCAATTCCTGTCTGCAAACGTGTAGGAGTTTTTAATAAAGGGGATGCTCAGCAATTGTTCTTGTATATGGAGGATTTAACAAGAAAGGAGCTTAAATTAAAGGAAAGCAGGAGAGATTATACTTACCACAAGGGAAGACTTCCCATTTATTTAGAGAAATCCTTCTCCCTTTTATCCTTCTCATATAATAGACTTTCAATAAATCTAATTCAATTCAACAAGTACTTATTAAGTATTTACTATGTTCAAGCTACCAAGGACACAATAATCAAAAGGAAACAGTCCCTGCCTCCAAAGAATTTGATTCTAATGAGAATGTGCAATATATAAAGATGTGAGTAAACTGTGGTACTTTCAGGAGAAAAAAAGCCCTAACAACTTGTCCCTCCAATTTCCCATCTGCAGCTCTGCCAGGTTTCATCTCCACAGAACAAGATGCCCCTCCCAGGAAAAGCTGGACTTTTCAGATCTCATCACCTGCTGCTGATTCTACCTTGGATAGTCCACACCTTCTCATCTCAGCATCTTCTCCCCTTTGATCGGAGCACTGCATGGTGGAACACTGAGCTCTCCCAAAACTTTCCTTCCCACAGGGCAGGATTTGGACTCTAGGTACCCTTTGGAGCCATCTCCATCCTTTTGTTTGTTGTCTTCCTCCATAAGACTATATGCTCCTTGAAGGCAAGAGTTGTTTCCTTTGATTATTTGTATCTCCATGGCATAGCACTGTGCCTATCACATATTAAGTGCTTCATAAATGTTTTTGAATTTGTTGATTTGAATCTGTAGGGGGTAACACCTTAATTGGCTTTTGAAAAAGCTAAGGATTCTGAGATGAGAACAAAGTGAATTCTAGGAATGGGGAGAGAAGGGGGATGTTTATGCAAAAGTATAAAGACAGGAGATGGAATGTCAAGGTTGACAAATGACTAGCTAGATTGACTGAAATAGAAAATCTGTGAAAAGAGAGCAATCTGAAATCAATTTGAAAAGCCATATCATAGTAGAATATAAATACCAGTCTGAGAAAATTGTATTCCATCTTTAGGGCAATAGAGATCCACTGAAAAATTTTATTTAGATAAGTATCATAGTCAGACTTGAGTATTAGGAATATTAATTTTGCATCTGTATGAATAGAGAGGAATACTGTAAGCTGGGAGACTAATTATCAGACTACCATAATCATCCAAGTGAAAAGCAATGAACACCTGAACTATGAAAATGGTTGTTAAAGTATAGGAAAAGGAACAGATGTGAAAAATGTTGTGGTGAGCGACTCAGAACTTGGTAAATGTTGAAAATGAGAGAGGGAAAAGTTAAAGATGTCTCTAAGGTTAAAAATGTGGGGAATTGGGTGGACTACAACAACCTGAATAGAAATAGAGGGGTTTGGTTGAGGGGTGATTTTAGGGAACAATATGAGTTTCATTTTGGACATATTGAGTCTGAGATTTCTCTGGTACATGAAGAAAATGTTCATCAGGAAAGTAACAATATGAAACCATAATTATAACAAATTTCCCATAGAAGTAGAAAGAAATCACCTATCAACAACAACAACAACAAAATTGAGAAAAAGAAAAATAAACAAAGTTTCTTCAGGGGGGACATCTCCACTTAAGAAGGAGAGAGATAAAACCCTATCAAAGGAGACAGAAGAAGCTACCAGCCACATAGGAAGCCAGATAAAAGAGTATTGTCACAGAAGCCAAGTGAAGAGAAAGGATCAAGGAGAAGAGGATGGTCCAGGAGTCAAAAGCTGCCAAGAGGTCAAATAGACTGAGTGCTGAGAAAAGAACTAACGTTAGCATTTAAGAGATCATTGGTAACCTTGGGAAAAGCAGTTTCCGTAGAATAATGGGACCTGAAATCAGATTACAAGTAAATGAGAAGTCTTCTTCTTAGGAGTTTGTCTATGAAAGGAAAGAGAACTATAGTTTGATAGAGTAACAGGTACAAGGTTAAGTAAAGATCTTTTGAAAAATAGAGGAGATCTAGGGAAATAAGGTAAGAAGTACATAGATCAGCAGCAGCAGAAATGAGGTGGGATCAAAGGAAGAGGCAGAAAAGTTGGCTTTGGAAAGAAGAGCCACTTTTTCAAAATGGAACAGAGAAAAGAAGGGAAGAGAGAACTCATAGCAAATGGCCTATGTTTTCTCAACAAAACAGAACATTGTCCTGTGCTGAGACAGAGGGGCAGGGGCTAGTGAGAAAGTTTGAGGAGGGGAAAAAACAATTTAAAACAGCCCCCTTAAAGAGTGTGATGGAGAATCAAGCCAAAAACAATGAAAGAGTCACCATGCAGCAGCAAGAAAGTAACTGTGATGAAATCATATAAATTTGTAGTGAGCTCAGTCAGCGATTATGTAAATCTACCTGTGTTCAACAACATACTACTGGCAGGAGAGAAAGCAAATCTTAATGCTAAGCAGGACATGCTGGTAAATGCTTAACAACAATCTCTCTGAAAAGGCAGGATGTACTTTTAAGATTAAGCTTCACATTTTTTTCCATCGTATTCTTAATTCCATACAAAACAATAAAGCAATTCGTAGCATTTGCTGATTTCAAAGGTATAAATGCTCACATTAAAATTTTAACAATCAGCTCTCTTGAGCTGTACAAAATGGCACAAGCACATTCCTGGAGCTAATCCAAGCTGGGATTCATCAGGCAGAAGGACTGATAAGACAAAGGATCTGAGAGTAGACCACAAAATGTTATTTATTTATGTGGTTGTTTGGTTCTTTTTCTCAGTCTGTACCTATTTATTAATTACCAGCTTTGTCCCAGACACTTTGCTAACCACTGGAGATGCACAGAAAGGTTAAAAAACAAACAAACAAAAAAATAGTTTTCACTCTCAATGAGTTCACAGTCTAATGGGGAAGACAAAATATAAACAAGATTTTGACAGGATAAATTGGGCCTAACAAGGAAAGGCAAATGTTCTCTACAGATTGAGACATTCATGTCATATGAGCTCTCTGACCCTCTGGCTGACCAGCACAATAAAAAGTGCCTGAGCTAAAAGCTATCAGTACCCCAAAAGAAGGTCATCCTCTTAATGAGGAAGTAAAAATGCACTGCTTAGAACAACTGCTGGGATAACATGTCAACAAATTTCACATTTCCCCAAGCAGGATGCACTTTGAGTCCATAGTTAATATGCTATCCTGTGACAGCTTGAACTTTGAGAGCAAGCATCTGATTGGATCTGCTGGAGCACCGAAACCCTTCTATATCAAAAGCTTTTAAAGGATCAAGGGATGTTTTGACTGCATAATTTGACAATGGTAATTCAGCAGGAACATTCCCCAGTCAATGACAAAAAAACAATCCACACTCTGCCACATCTTCTCCCTTTCCTTATCTGCAGCTTCTCTGAAATAACTGGATGGACAAAAAGTAAGTGGGAAAAGAATGGGTTTTCAAGTAACTTTCCTCCTGGCTTGAAAAGCCTCTTTACCTACACAAAAGATGTTTCTCTCTCAGCAAGTTTCCAAAATACCCCACTTTATTTGTAAAAATGATGTTGTCAAAGGTTACACAGGTATAGCCCCACCCTCATTTGCCATTGTTGACCCAACCTGGAAAACAAAAAGGCCTTAGAGGCAGGGAAAAGACTGCTTTTCCTTGAAGGCTACCCCAGGGTTTTTTTCAGTGTGAAGTAGAAAAAATTTTAAGTCTAAGGGAGAGAATGGATTTAAATCTGAATGTAGCAGGGTCTGTCTAGTTTCTGTAAACAAAAGATTTCCATGGGCTAGATGATAATGTCTAAAACAAATTCATCTTCAGAACTTCAAGGCTGCAAGTAAGAAAAAAGTCAGTTATCCCAAAATAATAAGATGGTAGGTACCAAAGCAGGGAGGTTTTTCTATTGAGGTTAGCAAAGGATCCCAAAAGGTTGGGGTCAGAGATTAGGTCCAAGGTGTCTCAAAAAAATTAGCAAGCTTGAACCTCCAAGTCAAGGGGCAAAGTTTATTGTAATTGTAATCTCAATTGTAATTCAAAAGAATTTGGCAAAGAAACAGAAACAAGAAGACAAATTTATCCCATTCATATCATTGATATGCTAATTTTATGGCCTAGAGGTAGAACTTGTTGTATGGAACTGGGGAAGACCCCTACCCAAAATGACTACTTAGAGATCACTCAAAGTAGAAAGCAGAAAGATTGTTTTTTATAGTACCTCATGAGAGGTGGGCAATCCAGCTACGAGATAAGGGAAGTGCTCACAGAAGGAGGGCAGAAGAATCAGTGTGTGACATGGCCTCCTGGCAGTTACTATTACCAGTCTGTCCTAGGCCCAACAGAGTACCTTTAATCACTGACCTTTGCAGTGTCAACTCTACCCGGCTCGCCTCCTCTGAGGCCTTCAAAGGTCTCTGGCCATGAACTCTTGAATCTATAGCTTAATAACCGGTAGCATGCTCAAGAACAGCCATGTGTAATCTTAAAAACCTTTATTATACCTACTCATATAATGCCCTGACTGATGCCCTGACTTATTGGTTCCCTAGTGAACACCTGGTCTGAAGACCCACGTGTTCTCTACCAAACTCCTTAACAAAAGTCAGACAAAAGTCAGTCTGTCACTTAGCTGCACTTTCTGTGTATGCCCAAAGTGCATTGCTAAGGTAAAATGAAAAGAATTTAAAAATGTAAAACCAAAATAATTTAAAAGTGTAAAACCGAAATAGATTAAAAATGTAAAACCAAAATAACTTAGTAATGTAAAATCAAAATTTTTAAATTGCAAGCAATCACATATATGTATTGCCACATTTTGTGCATATCCCAAAATTCCCTTCTCTTATTTAGAGAAGATCTCGGTGATATCGTCTGTCCAGTAATGACTTGGCTAGTAGGGTTATAAGAAATGCCAATGGAATGGACAAAATCAAATTTAATGCAAAAACATCTAAAAGCAAAATATTCACAAGCCAATCCATAAACTGTCTTAAATGCATGTGAGATTTCTACAATGGAAAAATGGTTGATCACATGTCTAGCTGCTTCTCCAGATTGGAATGAATGAATAACGACCATTGGTCTTAAAACACTAAATTTCAAACCATAAGGGTTTTGTCCTTAAGGAGCAGGAGAGTGAAAAGAAAGATAAGCTGTGTAGCCTTCTGCCATGCTCCTACCTTCCTCTTTAGTGATTTTTAACCAATTACCAGTCCAGCTGGCACATCTAATAGCTATATTACTTACATCTGTTTCTACCAACCTTTTCAGTGGTCTGCCACTCATACAGTTAATGAGAAAAGGACACTCGGCTATGAAAGCTTCAATCCATGATATCCCTGAATTCTTTTGCCTAAAATCAAAGTTTGAATTTCTGATACCGAATTGTACTTCAGCAGTATGAATCAATAAATCTGATATTACTTTTCCTCCTGGGTCAAAGATCACACACTGTCTATTTATTCTAGTGATTAAAACAGCAATTTTCCAAACCATTCTAAACATAAACACTGTTTTATAAGTACTCCTAGGGGGTTGGGAAATCAAGCCCACATGTGGAAGTAGAAAATCCACAAGGTAAGAAAAGGAGTTCCAACTCTCCAAAGACGATCCTAAAGGTTTTATAAGTATAAAACTCCACTCTCTCTAACTGCAAGGTCTTATCCTTGTAAGGTTTCTTAGAAATTAACTGAACTGTATTTTTAAAATTTTTCTGATTATAGTCAATACACCACAATTCCTTTCTGCCTTGGGCCACAAAGCCTACTCCTGTCTTTTGAAATGAAAACACAGAGTTTTGAATGGATTAATGGGCAGTGCTGATGATATTACAGCCCTTCCTTTTCCTCCTCCTTCTCCCTGGGCCCAAGAAGGTGGGACTGAAGAAGAGGGTCAGGAATTGGAAAATTCCCCAAAGGCTGATTTAAAATCCAACCCAAACTTTGCATATAAAAAGAACTAAACTTCTTCTCAATGGAAGGGTTATCAATAAATTCCTTAAGACAATAATGCACAAGGTAAACCAACAAAACGCTAAGAAGAATTTCTCCAACTGAAGTCCATGTGGTTCATTTATTTCCCTCCTTAGCTTCAGCCACTAGTTTGAACTCTTCCTGTTCTAACAGTAGTAACCTAGCTTTTTCTTCTTTCTCTATCTCAACCTGTAATTTAACCTGCAATTCCAGTAACTCTTTTTTAATTGTTTGCCATTCTATATTTAACTCAACTTCTAGTTGTTGCATTTTATACTCTATACTGTCATACATACGCATTAGCTCTAGGTTGCTCCCTTTCTGAGTTATATTTAATGGGTGTGGGGATAGCCTTCTCAGAGCTTGATTACAAGCTTCCTGCTGTTCTTCAGTGGTGATCTTTGTTAAATGATCTTCCATCTGGCTCTTTAACCTATTTATATAAGCATTATGGTTCAGCTGTATCCTTGAGCCTGATCCCAGAGTTACCTGGGTCCATATTGCCTCTGCCTTCCCTCCTAAGTGGCATTTCTACCGGATCTTTCAGAATCTTAATTCTGAATACTAAATATTAATTTTCAAAACCTGATAATTCCTGATGCCCCACGTTCAGGCACCTTTTGTAACATGGCCTCCTGGCAGTTACTATTATCAGTCTGTCGTAGGCCCAACAGAGTACCTTTGACCACTGGCCTTTGCAGTGTCAACTCTACCCGGCTGGCCTCCTCTGAGGCCTTCAAAGGTCTCTGGCCACAATCTCTTGAATCTATAGTTTAATAACCAATAGCACGCTCAAGAACAGCCACGTGTAATCTTAAAAGCCTTTATTATACCTACTCACATAATGCCATGACTTGTCAGCTCCCTAGTGAACACCTGGTCTGAAGGTTCTCTATCAAACTCCTTACCTCTCTGAGCTATCCATCCACTTGGCTCAGGGAGCCAGGTTAAAGAGCGCCAGGTTAAAGAGAGCGACTGCTGTCTGCAGTGGACTTATAAAGGGCCTGTGAGGTCACACACACAGCCAATCAGTGAGAGAGCCATCACTCATTAGGAAGCTATCTCAATATGGACAGGATCCCACCCACAGGGCAGTCTTATATCCACAGAGAATACTTCTGAGCAACTCAATCTCCTGTTGCGCTGTGCCCGCCCATTTAAAGGACCCTTACATCAGTGAATATACACAGCTTTTGTAGATTTTCTTACAAGAGATTATGTCACAAATTAAAGAGCATGGGGGTGAGGGGGTGCATCTAATTGGTTGTTGCTATCCAGAGAGATTGGAATGGAAGATTTCTGGCTTAGGCTTTCAGGATTTAGATTATTGAGACGACAGTGGTCAAGCTAATGGACTAAATACCATTGATTGCAGTAAGTCCATACCATAAGAGTTGCTTCCACCAACTGCCTTGGAAACAGTTATCCCAGAACAGATTGGCATTTGGCAGACATAAAAATACAAAGATAAATTAACAAAGATGACAATCTAGGGAAACTGAAGCATAACATTACACACTCTCCTTCTGAATATTTGAATTATTGAATTACCCCCGCCTAGATTCCTGGGAGGTCTCAGCACCATAATTTTGGCCAACCCAATGTGAAGCAAATAAATCAAAATGAAACTAGAAAATGCAAGGACTTATGGCAAAGGCAAGTCTTTCCCTGACAACCCCAGAGTTATCAATAGTACAAAGGCCTTTATCTCAGCCCTCCTGTTTGAGATGGGACAGTTCACTGTGTTAAGTGGTCTGCAGTCATTTGTGCCTTTAATTCAGCTTCTGTTTATATAGGGAGTAGCAGTGCTCAACAGTCATGCTGCCCGTGTTAGGAGAGGCACTTCAAGTCTATCAGGGACTCCAAAGGAGGGAAAGAGTGGGGCCTGGAGTAGCTCCACCTGTCCCCACTCAGAAGAACAGGAGCTGCTACTAGGATCCAGAAAGGATCCAGATTTCTGAGCAGAATAGTCACGGTTAAACCATGAAGGCAGGCAAACTCCAAACTTTATTTTTTTTTTAATATTTTAATAGTTTTTATTTACCAGAAAAAAATTCATGGGTAATTTTACAACACTGACAATTGCCAAACCTTTTTTTCTTTTTCTTTTTTCTTTTTTTTTTAAGGCTGGGCTTAAGTGACTTGCCCAGGGTCACACAGCTAGGAAGTGTTAAGTATCTGAGACCAGATTTGAACTTGGGTCCTCCTGAATTCAAGGCTGGTGCTCTATCCACTGCACCCCCTAGCTGCCCCCGATTGCCAAACCTTTTGTTCTAATTTTTCCTCTCCTTCCCCCTCCCAGATGGCAGGTTGACCAATATATGTTAAATATGTTAAGAGTATAAATTAAATACAATATATGTATACATGACCAAACAGTTGTTTTGCTGTACAAAAAGAATCAGACTTTGAGATAGTGTACAATTAACCTGTGAAGGAAATCCAAAATGCAGGTGGACAAAAATAGAGGGATTGGGAATTCTATATAGCGATTCATAGTCATCTCCCAGAGTTCTTTCACTGGGTGTAGCTGGTTCAGTTCATTTCTGCTCTATTGGAACTGGTTTGAATCACCTCATTGTTGACAAGAGCCACGTCCATCAGAATTGATCCTCACATAGTATTGTTGTTAAAGTAAATAATGATCTCCTGGTCCTGTTCATTTCACTCGGCAAAACCCCAAACTTTAGCGGCCTAACCTCAAAACTGAAATGTCCTTTGAGAATGCTGAGATACCAATTAAGAAACTGGGGTTACAGGGCTGGAGACTGCCAGTCCCAAGACAGGTGTCTATATCTTGGATATTTCCTAAAAACAGTCAATCAGAGAATAGTCTGCCAGAGAAATTCCAACAGAATAGGGGATTTCAAAGCTAAAGCATCAAGTAACCACACATAAAGTTCCTATAAATCCATAACAGCAAAAGTTACACCATTTAACAATTCCCATCCCAAATCTTAAACACACAGTAGTACAGTTAAAATTTTGACAATAATTCACCAACCACTTTCCCACTCCCCCATATTAGTCCAAATTACATCAGGAGCAGGGGCTATGGTCTCAATCTAAGCTATTTATCTAGGCTGAGAATGGGCAGAGGCTCTCAGTCCATGCAAGGGGTGGGTGTAGCGTGCTGACAGCTACCAAAGCTTCAGATGGGCCGATCCATGTCCCAGAAGAGGTTCAAAAATCTGTAATTGACCAAAATCTAGAACCAAAAAACCCAAATCTAATAAATAAAGGTTAGAACAATCTGAGATAGAAAGACTTGGTTCATAAGACTGCTCCCAAATGTGAAGAGCTTCAGCTATAGTCCCAAATAAATAGCAGTTAGTTCTCACTGTGGTAATTGTCCTCTCATTAGTTGGAAACCTTTAAAAAAAAACCCTTGAATATCATAAACACAATATCCAGTAACAGATAGATGATCAGACTAAATACTTATTTGCCCAAGTATTTAGGATATAATGATTACCTATAGCCAGGTTGGAAACAGCAAGGTATGACATAATTGAATTGCATTAACTTCTTATTGACTTTTGTTCTGATCACAGAAATCAGCCATAGGAGAAAAAATGCAGATATGACTATAACATAACATAAGCAATTAAAATTTAATTTTCATCAAAACAGGATAAAATAACTTTAACTCAGTTTTATTCCAGTCGATTGTCCCACTAACTGACAGAGGGCAGAGCTTTAAAACTCCCAAATGTATTAACTACAAGCCAAGAAATTTTTATATCCAATAACAAATCCCATTAACCAAAGTTTCAGATAATTCAGTTATTTACCATGACCTTATATTGATAACAGTAAGAAATTTATCCCAGAAAGTTCACACAATTCTCACATACCCAAGTAGATGCTTTATAAGTTGAATATTATACCAATCATTTTGCTTTTAAAATATCCAATACACAGAAAAATCCCAAACTACATATTGTCCATAACAAAAACATTTTCAAAAGGACAAAGGCAAAAAACTATTATTCTAGGAGTCCCTTTAAATAATTGGTATCAGTTAAAACTTCCTATTTTCACATAAAATAATCTGAAAAGTTCTTAAAAACATCAATCAAAAAATTCTTACTTTCTCCCAATACCAAGTTTCTCCCCAAGTCTACCAGGCTTCCCGACCTTCTACTCAACTTCCTCTTTCTCTCTTGCTACATACTTTTCCTTCTGTTTCTCTTACTAACATTGTCTCCCCAGAAACACATCCCATCTCTGTCTCTCTGTCACTACCCTTTCCAACCAGTTGCTTCTTTCTTTTTTCCACTGATTTTTTCTTGAAATCATTTGCTCCTATTAATCAATCCTTCTTAAATCACCTTCATTATCATTTTTCCTTCAAAATTTTTTTAAGATTTTCACAGCACAATGAATAGCTAAATAACTCCATAAAATCCATATACATGCTCAATAGAACTGACACAATTTTTTTTTTGTACAAATTGCCCAATACTTCTAGAAAGTAATATACCATCGAAGATACAAACACAACTTACCCTAAGGTAAGCTATCAGCATTTTGTTTAATAACCTATATTTTAATTTGAAGTCCAACCAAATAATTAAAAAAAAAAAGTTTTTCTTTTCAGTTGTAAAGGCCCCAATATTCAAACAATTCTAAAAATTTTGTACTCAGAATAAATCTAGCATGTGCAAAGCAATGGTAAAATTATTTTCCCCAATTTCAAAGTTATTGTACCTCTTTAAATATAATACATTAATTATTATTAATTATATAACATTAATTATTATTATTATATATTAATTAATTAAAATATAAATATAATAAGTTCCCAAAATTTTTAATCAAATGTTTAGCCCTCTTAAACTTTCTGTTTTCTAATTCCATGAAAGCAAACTTGCTAAAAATGATTTTTCTTTCTTCTCCAGGGACAATTTTTTAGAAGCATGCTTAGTTTTTCCCACAGGTCCAACAGGTCAAAGGGCCCCCATGGTGGGCTATTTATCCCTCTTACTCTATTTTTATTCCACCCTTCCAATATCTGAAATTTCTTATTTATGTCTGGCCATGAATTGGAGATGACATTTATTTAATTTTTAGATATGCTACCATTGTGTTAAGTTTCCAATTTTAACACACATACTAATTTAAAGTTATTTTTAAATTAAGCAGTACTTTATTTTGTGAAATTTCCTAAAATCTACCTAGGTAATCCATTCAAACTTCTTTTCTTTAGTAAGTCAGGAGAGTTAAGTGCCAATTTTTTTTGCTTCCTGGCATGATTCCACAAACTCAAGTTCTGATAACAAAGTTATGGACTCCTTGTTTATAGGAGTTTTTAAAGTGATAGCACACTGTTCTTCAGTTTTCTCAAAACTTTCCCAACTTTCAAATCCTTTTCAATATATGTTTTTCTCATTCCTATATGATTAAAATTTCTCATTTCACTATATTAGATTTATTTTCCTCTTCTCTCCCCCTTTCCCACAAAGCTGCTGCAGTCAGTCAGAGGTAGAGGGAGAGAAAGAGAAAAATATTTTTTTTCTTGCACTATCCTAATCTTGAGAAAACCAAAATTAGTCCCAAATTACATGATCAAAGACCAATACATTCCGATCCACTCTGAATGAATTCCAATTCTAACAATTCAGCCTGATATTTTTCTAAGATAAGAATTCTTATCTCTTAAAGCTTGCTAACGTTTAACATAGAACAAAATGCAATTAACAAATGAACAAAATGCAAAGCAGACATACACACACAAACACACTCAGAACTCTATTTTCACCTTTTACATACAGATTTAAGTCTGATATACCCATATAGTCCTGGGAGCATTTTCCCAGTTTTCTTCCCTTTTATATCTGAGAAGCACATCCCAGTCTTTAAGGTGACTCCCAAGAGGGATGTCGACTGGCATTCCCTGACTAACGTCCTGACACAAATTCTTGGATTGCTTCTGTCTCATTTTTCAACCTGGTCTCAAACCAGGTATCGGCAGAGGTCCCCTGTTACCCTCACACCCGCAGGAAAGTCCTTTATCATTGGGGTCGACAGCAGTCCCTCTGATAAAATATTAAAAACCTCTATCTTGCCTCAGTTTCTCCAACATTACAAACCAAGGAGGGCTCTCAAGAATTTGGTTATCTTTTACCCAACCATTCTCCAATTGATGGACATCCATTCATCTTCCAGCTTCTAGCCACTATGAAAAGGGCTGCCACAAACATTTTGGCACATACAGGTCCCTTTCCCTTCTTTAGTAGTTCCTTGGGGTATAAGCCCAGTAGTAGTATGGCTGGGTCAAAGGGTATGCACATTTTGATAACCCCTTGGGCATAATTCCAGATTGCTCTCCAGAATGGTTGGATTCTTTCACAACTCCACCAACAATGCATCAGTGTCCCAGTTTTCCCACAGCCCCTCCAACATTCATCGTTATTTGTTCCTGTCATCTTAGCCAATCTGACAGGTGTGTAATGATACCTCAGAGTTGTCTTAATTTGCATTTCTCTGATCAATAGTGATTTGGAACACTCTTTCATATGAGTGGAAATAGTTTTAATTTCATCATCTGAAAATTGTCTGTTCATATCCTTTGACCATTTATCAATTGGAGAATGGCTTGATTTCTTATAAATTAAAGTCAATTCTCTGTATATTTTGGAGATGAGGCCTTTATCAGAACCTTTAACTGTAAAAATTTTTTCCCAATTTGTTACTTCCCTTCTAATCTTGTTTGCATTAGTTTTGTTTGTGCAGAAACTTTTTAATTTGGTGTAATCAAAATGTTCTATTTTGTGATCAATAATGGTCTCTAGTTCTCCCTTGGACACAAACTCCTTCCTCCTCCACAAGTCTGAGAGGTAAACCATCCCATGTTCCTCCAATTTATTTATGATTTCGTTCTTTATGCCTAAATCTTGGACCCATTTTGATCTAATCTTAGTATGTGGTGTTAAATGTGGGTCCATTCCTAGTTTCTGCCATACTAATTTCCAGTTTTCCCAGCAGTTTTTGTCAAATAACGAATTCTTATCCCAAAATTTGGGATCTTTGGGTTTGTCAAAGATTAGATTGCTATTTTTATTCACTATTTTGCCCTGTGAACCTAACCTATGCCACTGATCAACTAGTCTATTTCTTAGCCAATACCAAATGGTTTTGGTGACTGTTGCTTTATAATATAGCTTTAAATCAGGTACACTTAGACCACCTTCCTCTGACTTTTTTTTCATTAGTTCCCTTGCAATTCTCGACCTTTTATTCTTCCATATGAATTTTGTTGTTATTTTTTCTAGGTCATTAAAATAGTTTCTTGGGAGTCTGATTGGTATAGCACTAAATAAATAGATTAGTTTGGGGAGTATTGTCATCTTTATTATATTCGCTCGGCCTATCCAAGAACACTGAATGTCTTTTCAATTATTTAAATCTGACTTTATTTTTGTGGCAAGTGTTTTGTAATTTTGCTCATATAATTCCTGACTCTCCTTTGGTAGATATATTCCCAAATATTTTATACTATCGATTGTTATTTTGAATGGAATTTCTCTTTGTATCTCTTGCTGTTGGATTGTGTTGGTAATGTATAAAAATGCTGAGGATTTATGTGGATTTATTTTGTATCCTGCGACTTTGCTAAAATTCTGAATTATTCTAAATGGTTGGGTAAACTATGGTATATGAATGTTATGGAATATTATTGTTCTATAAGAAATGACCAACAGGAGAAATACAGAGAGGCTTGGAGAGACTTACATCAACTGATGCTGAGTGAAATGAGCAGAACCAGAAGATCATTATACACTTCAACAATGATACTGTACGAGGATGTATGCTGATGGAAGTGGATATCTTCAACATAGAGAAGAGCTAATCCAATTCCAATTGATTAATGATGGACAGAACCAGCTACATCCAGAAAAGGAACACTGGGAAATGAATGTAAACTGTTATTTTTACCTTCTGAATCCAATTCTTCCTGTGCAACAAAAAATTCGGTTCTACACACATATATTGTATCTAGAATATACTGTAATATATTTAACATATATAAGACTGCTTGCCATCTGGGGGAGGGGGTTGGGGGAGGAAGGGAAAAAATCTGAATAGAAGTAAGTGCAAGGGATAATGTTGTAAAAAATTACCCATGCATATGTACTGTCAAAAAAATGTTATAATTATAAAATAAAATAAAAATTTAAAAAAATTAAAAAAATAAAAATAAAAATAAATAAAAATTAAAAAAAAAAAAAAGAATTTGGTTATCTCTGACGAACAGACAATAATGTTTGTTGACAGATTGTTAGAACAATAAGTTGGGGGTGCGGGACCTCAGGGTCACAGATTCCAAAACCAAAGGATTTGAGAATCACTGACAGATTGTTAGAATAGAAGCCCCCTAAGATCAGGGCACCATAAAATTATTGCTGTCTCCCCTAAAAGCTATATTACATCAATCCAATATCCAGAAAAACAGGTCAGCGATGAGATACTATCAGGATGCAAAAGATAAGACCAAAAAATATGGTATTAAAACAGGCATGAATCCAAAAAAACGTGGATCCAAATGACTTTGGGATTTACAAGAGTAAAATTTTCTAATTTAATTCATTCAGTGTAATAACCATGCCAAAGTTATAGGATCATAGGTTCTTTTGACCCCTGGCAATTGAGGCTAAGTCCACTCCCCCTACATTTCTAACCACCTTTTAGTTTACTGATAACTTCTGGCTTCCATTAATTAGCATTTCCAAGAAGAAACTTTTCTCAAAAGACAAAATGTAGAAAAGTCAGAAGGGACGATTCAAATTACATAAAGTGACAGTTTGCAGGGGCTTTGGGTTCCCGGATGTCTTATTTTTTTGCTTTTGACCTCTTTTGGTTCAGCAACCAAATGGAAAACCTCCTAAGGGAATGGCTAATATGTGTGTTCTCAGGCTGTCTTGGATGCCAGAGTTGCCTACACGTAGAGTCTGGGTGATCAGCAACAGCCAGAATGAAATGGTTTTCCTTGCCTGGATTACCAAGTACCATTAGGGTTTTGCTACCTCATCTATATCCTCCCCCTATTCTCCTAAAACTACAAAAACTTTTTCATGGGTCTTTTTAGTTGGGAAATCTACAAAGTGACTGATTTCCTACTTTATTATCTCACTTAAAGATGCTTTATTCCTCAATTCATGGCTTTGATTTATTTTAGGATTTGTCGTTCCACATTTAGCAGCCACCCCACTATGTGCTTGCCTCTACTGATGCTAATGGGAGTCTCACAGAAACTGTTCCTTTTTGTCTCCTTCCCTTGTGAGCATTAATAAGGTTTTGTTAATAGTTACCCTAGCATGATTTTTTTGCATTTCTTTTGAACTTTCCTGTGTTACAATTGCTTAAGCCCCTAGCTATAGAAAAATTAATGATTAAATTACCCAATGTGTGGGACAGTATCATCTACAAAAACAATCAGAGACTCTCAGAATAAGAAAAAAAAAAAGGGAGTTATTACGACCTTATGAGAAAGGGTATCTTTCATCTGACAAGGTGTTGGTCAGCAAAGAAGTACAAAGCATAAAGTTGGATTAAATATTAAATAGCCTAACCACAAAAGCCCCTCCCCCCCAGGCTGGCTTTTTCTCCCATTGTTCGGGGGAATCCAGGCTTACATTCTAATCAGAGAAATCTAACCTAGAAACAAAAGAATACAAGTCAATAATAATGAACTCTTAATTTAAGTTTCCCTGGAGAACTTATATACAAGCAGATATAATTCAAAACGATCATCAATTTTAAAAGAAGTACTTAAATACTAATTAAAAAACCATCATCTCCTTTAAAAGAGGTACTTAAATGCTAATTAAGAAGTGGTGGGAAAAACAGGAAGGGACAATCACCTGCAACTTTTAGCTATAGCTCTATTTTTTATTAAGTCACAATTAAAGCTATTTTCCTTTGAGAGTGTCTTCACTCAGTTAATTCCACATACCCAGAACAACAGAGATAAAAATCCCAACTCTGCTTCTCTTTGCCATTTTTTAAAAGTTCCTTATGTCAGAACTTGAATCTTTTCTACCTTCACTTACTCTTAGTTATAAAGGAATCTCAGGCATCTTTTATTTCCCAGAGGCTGTTGTGAACCTGCTATTCAATGTTCTACCCCTATGGGGCCCTTCAGGAGAGACTACCTTAACACTCACCCATCTTTTTGAGGGTGAAAATCTGGTTAACATCATCTTATTTCTTTCTGGAGCAGGGAATTGACAAATGAGATTTCCATAAACCCTTCTAGGATTAATAGAGACAATAAGCTGGTGCATTCATTGTGTATGCTGCATTTATTGTAGAATGCTAATCATTCTTAGGAACGGGTTAAAAAACAAAATATGCCTTGGAAGGCTTTTCAGGAGTCACTACTTTAAGCTTCTGGCATGGCCTTAATTAAATTCTCAAGAACTTAGTCTAATTGCAAATAGAATAGAAAGAAGAAACATTCCTCTCCTAATCTAGCCCCAGACTTCTTTCAAATTTCTAGGAGATTAGAAATAAAAGGAACATTTCCCATCATTAGTGACAATGCTTTTCTCTCTCTTTATTTTAAATTGAAATAGAAAGTCGTTAAACTTTGGTCAATAGGTTCATTCACCTTTCTCCTCCTTCTTCAGTATAGTAATCTAACTCTTTGGGGCCTTTCATTTAAAATACAAATTCATCCCCCAAGGCAGCCTCCTGACCAGCCTGAAATCTATTGCATTATTTTCTCCTCCCTTCCCTTTGCCTATCCTCCACTTCTAGGTCAGGGAGACAAGCAGAAGGCTATCTGAACTGCTCTGGCTGGAGAGGACTAAAGGAATAATTCAATTTTCAGTAATAAAAACAAAAAGTAGCCAAGAGGGGGAAGAAAGAATAGTGAAATTGAGAAGGACCAAGGAAAAATGACTGTTAACATTAAATCAGGAGGTAAAGTGGGGCCAGGGAAAACACAGAACTGCAAAACCCAGAGAATAGCTTTTGCCACTACTGTTGTCTCCTGGTTCTGGCCCCAGTCAGTATGGTGACTTAGAGACACATTTGTGAGCTTTTTGTGAAAGCAAAGCTTCCCAGCCTAGGAGAATGTAAGCTCCCAGAAGGTAGTATCCTGATGGTTATATCACGTAGTGGATGCTTAGTAACTGCTTTTGGAATGTTTTTCTTTACCAATTAAATTCAATTGTAAGAAAACAAGAGAAGCAGTGGAACAGGTTGTAGACCCCTTTCCCAAATTAACTAATCAGAGACATCTTCAGGTACAAAGAGAAAGCACTTATTTAGTCCCTGAAGGGAGAGGCCCAGACACACACCTGGGAGCCATCTCAACTCCCACCATGTGCTCTTGAACATGGCCAGCTTCTAGCTTGTCTAGGACTCAAAAGCAAAAGACCGGAGGCTTCTCATTGGATAGATTAAAGGATGTAACCATCCTTGACTAATGGTCATCAATGTTGTCTACCTCCCACAGGACACGTCACTTCCTGCAACTTCACTAACTTCCTGCATCCCAGGGACACCCCCCACCACCACCCTCCTGGACCCAGAGTCCAAAGCCCAATCTCCCAGCTTTGGGAACAGGGACCATGTGACTCAACACTGAGAAATACTTCATCTAATCAGTCCCATTCAATAGTAAGGTAGAAACTGTTAGGAATCAAGGTTGAACCCCCCAAATATGTTGGATTTCAGGCTGGTGTCACAAAGTACCTCAAAAGAATTTGTAGGCTTAGACAATCTCCAAATCAAGGACAAAGGTTTTATTGTTATGCCATTAACAGGCGGCTAAGTTCCAAAAAGGAATATGGACATTAACAAGGGGAAAGACTTCCACTAGGGCCATTAAGAAGGCAGAAGATGCCATGAGCCCTGTAAAGTTCCCAGAGAACAAAAGGAGGTTTAAAAAAAAGCTAACTGAAGAAAATGATTCACTAAAAATTGGAATTGGACAAATGGAAGTGAATGATTCGATGAGACATCAAAAATCAGCCAAACAAAACTAAAAAAAAAAAAAAAAATTTAAATAGAAGAAAATGTAAAATGGAAGATCAAAAAATTAGCCATTGTGATCTTTAGTAACAGGATAATCCTAAAAGGAGTTAGTGAAGACCTGGGTTACAAGTAGTCATAAGAAATATTAGCAGGAAAAGGGTGTAGAGTAGACTGAACTTTGCCTGAGTTCTTCTGGATTTCCCTGTTGGGATTACTAGGTGAGAACTGAGGTTGTCTGGATGGTGACAAGGTGAGAATTCAGGTTTTCTGGACAATTAAAGGTGAGAACTCAGGTTGACTTGATGAGGGGGCAAGCTCATTGGCAGGGGTGGTTCTTCCCAGAAGCCCTTGTTATCCCACGCCCATTCTCTGGAGAGGATAAAAAGAGACAGCACTGGGCGCAGAGCAGAGATCGGCCTGAAGAAGGATTAGAGTTGGAGGAGATTCAGAGCCAGGATTCAAGAGGAAGACTCCTGAATTGCATCAGGCTTGACGGGGCTCTCTGCAGGAAGGGAAGTCACTTCTTTAGACAAGAGTTAACAGCAACTGCCTGGGGACAACGGTTCGTTACAGGAAGAAGAATCTGTCGGAAAGATTTGAGTAGACCAGCAGATCTCTTCCCAGAGAGCGATCCAGCAGTTCTAGAGACGACAGCTCGCTACATTTGGCGCCCAACGTGGGGCATAAAAAATCTCACAATCAAATGCAGAAAGGAAGAAATAGTAAATACATCCTTTTCAGATCATGATACAATAAAAATTACATGTAATTAAAGGACCATGGAAAAATAGACCAAAAATTAATTAGAAATTTAAGTGAATTCATTCGATAACCGGACCCGCCCTTTGGTACTTTGAAGGAGAAGAAAGCATTGAACCATCTTCCCCTTTGAGACTCATTTATTGTCCTCATAAATATCAATAGTAAATATATATATATATATATATATTTGTCCCAAATTGCATAGCAACCAAATTCCTAGAGAAGATAAGAGAGTTGCAAGAAGCAAAACTATACTAGTAGGGGATCTCAACTTCCCTCTATCAGAACTAGATAAATCTAACCTCGAAATAAACAAAAAAGAAGTTAAAGAGATAAATAGACTTTTAGAAAATTAGACCTTTGGAGAAAATTGAATGGAAATAAAAAGGAATATACTTTTTGTCACCATTACATATAAGCTATGCAAAAATTGACAATGTATTAGGGCATAAAAAATCTCACAATCAAATGCAGAAAGGAAGAAATAGTAAATACATCCTTTTCAGATCATGATACAACAAAAATTACATGTAATTAAAGGGCCATGGAAAAATAGACCAAAAATTAATTAGAAATTTAATAATCTAATCCTAGAGAATAAGTGAGTGAAACAACAAGCCATAGAAACAAGCAATAATTTCATTCAAGAGAATGACAATAATGAGAAAACATACCAAAATTTATGGGGTGCAGCCAAAGCAGTTCTTAGGGGAAATTTTATATCTCTAAATGCTTACATGAATAAAACAGAGAAACAAAAGATCAATGAACTGGGCATGCAATTTAAAAAACAACTAAGCAAAACAAAGTAAAAACCCCCAATTAAATAGCAAATTTGAAATTCTAAAAATAAAAGGAGAGATAATAAAATTGAAAGTAAGAAAACTATAGATAAACCTTTAGTTAATTTGATTAGAAAAAGATAAGAAAACCAAATTATCAGCATAAAAAATGAAAACAGTTAATTTACCATCAATGAAAAGGAAATTAAAACAATAATAATGAACTATTTTGCCCAATTGTATGCCAATAAATCTAATAATCTAAATGAAATGGATGAATATTTACAGAAAATATAGGCTGCCCAGATTAAGAAAGAAAAAAATACATTACTTAAATTGTCCTATTTTAAATAAACTAAAAGCATTCCCAGTAAGATCAGGGATGAAACAAGGTTGCACCATTACTATTCAGTATTTTATAAATGTGAGCTTTAGTAATAAAAAAAAAAAAAAAAAGAAAGAAATTGAAGAAATTAGAGTACCTAATGAGGAAACAAAATTATCACTCTTTGTAGATGATATGATGGCACACTTAGAGAATACTAGAGAATCAACTAAAAGAACTACTAGAAATAATTGACAACTTTAGCAAACTGGCAGGATATAAAATAAATCCACATAAAGTATCAATATTTTTATATGGTACCAACAAAGTCCAGCCACAAGAGATAGAGAAATTTTATTTAAAATAACTATAGATAATATAAAATATTTGGAAGTCTACCTGCCAAGACAAAGCAAGAGCTATATGAACACAATTACAAAACACTTTTCACACAAATAAAGTTAGAGTTAAACAAATCTAAACAAGTGTTCATGGGCAGACCAGCTAATAGAATAAAAATGACATTTCTATCTAAATTAACCTACTTATTCAGTGCTATACCAATCAAATTGCCAAGAAATTATTTTGTGGAGTTAAAAAAAATAGAAAAAGTAACAAAATTCATCTGGAAGAACAAAAGGTCAAGAATTTCATGGGAATTAATGAGAAAAAAAAAATGAAAAGAAAGGTGGCCTAGCTGTACCAGATCTAAAGCTATATTATAAAACAGTAATCATCAAAACCATTTGGCTAAGGAACAAAGTAATCTGTGGAATAGATTAGGTTCACAAGGCACAATAGTCAATGACTATAGTAATCTAGTGTTTGATAAAGCCAAAAACTCTAGCTTCTGGGATAAGAACTCATTATTTGATCAAAATTGTTGGGAAAATTGGAAAACAGTATAATAGAAACTAGCCATTAACTCACACCTGACACTCTATACCAAGGTAATGTTGAAATGGGCTAATGATTTAGACATAGAGAGTAATACTATAAGCAAATTAGGAGAACAAGGTTTAGTCTACCTCTCAGATGTGTAGGAAAAAAAGGAATTTATGGCCAAACAAGAACTAGAGAACATTATGAAATGCAAAAAATGAATAATTTTGATTATATTAAAATAAAAATGTTTTGTACAAACAAAACCAATGCAGCCAAGATTAGAAGGGAACAGAAAACTGGGGGGAGGGAAATTTACATTTAAGGTTTCTGATAAAAGTCTCATTTCTAAAATATAGAACCAACCCAATTTTGTAAGAATACAAGTTATTCCTCGACTAATAAATGGTCAAAGGATATGAACAGAAAATTTCAGGTTGTATGGTACGGAAATGGTGAGGGGTCACCATTTAATAAAAAAGCTGGAGAGAGCTCTAGAGAAAAGCAAAGTTTATTGTACATTATTGTGAGAAGGGCGTCCCACTCTTCGAGTAGACTATCGAAGAGAGGAAGCGCCTCCTGTGGGCAGAACAGCACCTTTAATCCCTAACACAAAACGCCCCCTCCCACCACTGACCCTCATCCTCATTGGCTGAGAGTCTTACATTCTAAACGCGAGATCTACCCATGAAATTGAACTTGACCAATAAGTACATAGTTGCCCATATTTGGATGAAATAGGGAGATGTCATAGGAGGGGAAGGCAATGCCCTTTACTGGAACTTCAGAGTCCTTCAGGCCTACTCGAACTCTGAAGTAGATGAAGCCTTACTCGATTTTCACAACTGTCTTGAAAGATCTCACCTCATCTCATTCAAGGTGAAGAAATTAAAACTATTTTTAGTCATATGAAAAAAATGTTCTAAATCCTTATTAATTAGATAAATGCAAATTAAGACAACTCTGAGGTATCACTTCACACCTCTCAGATTGGCTAAAATGACAGAAAAGATAATAATAAATGTTGGAGGGGATGTGGGAAAACTGGGATAATAATACATTTTTAGTAGAATTGTGAACGAATCCCACCATTCTTGAGAGCAATTTTTGCTCAAAAAGTTATCAAACTGTGCATACCCTTTGATCCAGCAGTGCTACTACTGGGCTTGATATCCAAGTAGATCTTTAAGGATCAAAAATGTTTGTGGCAGCCCTTTTTGTAGTGGCAAGAAATTGAAAACTGAGTGGATGCCCATCAGCTGGAGAATGGCTGAATAAGTTATGGCATATGAAAGTTATGGAATATTATTGTTGTATAAGAAACAATCAGCAGGATGATTTCAGAGAAGTCTTGAGAGACTTTACATGAACTGATGCTATGTAAAGTGAATAGAGAACCAAGAGAACATTGTACACAGCAATAACTATATTATGTGATGATCAACTCTGATGGATGTGGCTCTTTTCAACAATGTTGTTATTCAAGCAAGTTCCAATGTTGTGCCACAGTTCTCTTTTAATGTCCTGACCCAGTTTCCCTAATTGTCCTATTCAGTTACTCTGCCTCAGGTTATAACTATTCCCTCTTAATGTTAGGATAAAGGTCTTATATCTTAGACCTTAGGCTAAACTTATTCCCTCTTAATGTTTGATGGGATAAAGGTCTTTATCCATTTTAGACATCATTAGAATATCAGAAGCCTCTCCAGTACCTCCTTCCATCTTGTTATCCTAGGTGCCTCCCCCCATTAGGTCATCCCATCCAGGTACCTCTCCCATTATGTCATTGTTCTTGTTACCCTATAAAAAATCCTGTATCCTGTATTCAAGTCTGGATTCTTTGAGATGATAGTCTCGTTCAGCCTTGGGATCGATCATGGATCCATTGGTCCCAGTAAATCTCTCCATTTAATAAATTCTGTATTGAATACTCTCTAATCTCTATCTTGTTCAGTTTCTCCAGCATTACACCAATAGTCTTGTGATGGAGTCATCCACATCCAGAGAAAGGGCTATGGGGACTGAATGTGGATCACAATATAGTTTTTTTACCTTTTTTTATTATTATTGTTTGCTTGTGGGGGGGGGGGTTCATTTTCTTGTTTTTTGTTTTCCTTTTTGATCCGATTTTTCTTGTGCAACATGATGAATATGGAAATATGTTTAGAAAAATATATTGGATTATTTGATGTCTAAGGTAAGGGAGAAATGAGGGGGGGAGGGAGAGAAATTTGGAATACAAGGTTTTACAAGGGTGAATGTTGAAAACTATCTTTGAAAGCTATGTGTTTTGAAAAATAAAAAGCTTTTTTTTTAAATTCATCAGAAGCCTACTGTAATGAAGGCTTACTTAAGGATAACAAAAGGCCTGCTTATAGATAAGATAATCCTGTTGGATCTCTCCCCTGGTTTGCCTCTAAGAGTAGCTTGGCCTCCCAATTGTATATAGTAATTCAGTTTTTCTCCCTTGTAATGCCTCTCTCTACAGGCCACAGTGCTACCAAGAACAAAAAATCCCATCAGAAACTGCAGATGTAGAGATAAAGAACTTGGGTTTTGAATTTTAATTCTCCCACTTAGAAGCTACATGATTTGAGCAAGTCAATTCATCTCCATGGACCTCCATTTTCTCACCTACATAAGGGGATTCAATTTGCTTGCATCTAAAGTTTTTTCTAGCTTGAGATTTATGACAAATGAGAAAGTGAGGCAAAAAGACAAGTGACTTGCCCAGTCACACAGCTATCAAGTGTCTGAGGCTGCATCTGGACTCAGATCTTCTTGACTCCAGACCCACTGTACCACCTAGCAGCCCCTGGAGAACTAATATTTACTGGGTATATCTTTTGGATCTGATCATAGTTGACCACAGGTAAGCTTCCATTACGAGAATCAGTAGCCAACCCAGTCCAGAGCATCTATTCACTCTATTCACTGACATCTTCCTGGGTCCCTTTCAATCTGACCTAGACCACCAATCGGATGTAATATGATTTTGTGGTCCCCTGATTTTAAGGGGGCTTCTGTTAAATCCTAAATCTTCCGGCTTTGGAGTCTGCCTCAGGAAACTCCCAGAATCTGTCTGATTCTGAATAGACTACTCCTCCATTCATTGCAGTCTGATAATCTGTGGTCACTGATAACCAAATCTCCAAGACCACTCCTCTGGGCCATAGAATTAGCATGTCAATGATAGAGAGTTGGATAAAGGGTTCCTTACTAATTTCTTTTGGAACTTAATCCCCCTTGTAATGGTGTCACAATTATAATAAACTTTGCCCCTCGATCAGGAAATGGGTTCAGGCCTGCAAATTCTTTTGAGACCCCTCGCAACACCAGTCTGTGACCCCAAACTTTTGGGGTCTCCTTCCCAACCTCAACAAATTTCTGCTGTCACTTAATCACCTTCCTTCCTCTTTGATTCTCTCAGCCCCTAATTCTGGCCTATATTAATAGGACCAGTTATTTTAATGTTTTTCCATTTCTAGAAACAGGTTCCTTCCTATTCTCAGTGTGAGAGGCAAAGAATAATTCTTGATTTCAAAAGTCACGATGATACCACTTAGATTCATCAGGCTGAAGGAGTGAGCCAGAACATATTGGTGACTCTTAAGCCATGACATTAGTTTTTAAATGGAGATGATGAAATCACTATTCTGTATGAGGGTTGTCCTAAAGATTACAGAGAAGACTATTCTCTTGACCTTACAGCCACCTCTTGAGTTTTTACCCAAATCAGGATTCTCCAGCTTAATTATTGATGCAACTTGGCTACAGATTACTGTTTGCATCTTGGTTTATTTGTTGAATGAATCTGACTTGTTTCTAATGAATAAAATCATTCTGAGAAAATGAAGATTGACCATAAATCAGATGTAATGAGAAGCAATGTGTCTTATATCACACAGGAAACAGGAAAATGGGTTCAAATGCTGCCTCTAACAAACTGGCTCTGTATCTGTAGACAAGTTGTATAACTTCTTTGTTCCTTGGCAACTCCTAAATACTTTAACAAGTGGCAGAGAAGGTGCTGGACTCACCTTTCCAAAATGTCTCCCTTTAGTCTCTAAGATGGATTCACAGGTTTCAACCAGAAAGGACATTTTTTGAAGAGTAGGTCACATAGTTGAAGGCTATTTTAAAAAATAAATAAATTTATTCATTTTTGTTGTAACCATTTATAATCTATGTCTTTCACTTCACAGACCACTCCTCCCCTTCCACCAATCCACTTATCAAATAAAAATTAAGTTCTTCTTGAAAAAGGAATATAGAACAATTCCCCCACTGGCCACTTCTGGAAATGTATATTTTTCTCTATATTATAATTTGATCACCTCTCTGATAGGAGGAAGAATATGACATTATTTCTCTTTTGGCCCGCTGGTTTAATTTTTTTAATTTTTAAAATTTTATTTATTTTGAAATTCGTGTTTTTCTTGTTTATTTTTATTTAAAATTTAAATACAAAATGAGAAAAGAAAAAACTGTCATGTGTACAAATGAAAACTGGGACAAGTAACCTGAAAGTAAAACTAAGTTAAGGATGCTTTATCCTGTATATGTGCTCTCAGGTCAAGGCCTGAAGGACTATTTTGATGCTATCATGTCCCTGCATTTTTTTCTCTAATGGCTTTTATAATTAGGACAAATGGTCAGTAGAAGCCATGAGCACAAAAAAAAAAAAAAAAAAAAGTGGTCATCATATCCTAAAATAAGTGAGTATAGACCTAATCATCCGACTATGAATCCCATTCACATTATAAACTACAATTACTTGTTGACTGTTTTCCTCCTTCCTATCTTTCCTCATCTTTTTCACCCCATTTACCTTATCCCTTCTCACTCCTTTGTTTTACTTCTACCTGCTTCCTTGTCTTCCTAATTCCAAACCTACCTACCCCTCCAGGAATCCCTCTCTTATTCTCTCCCCCCACCCTATACTCTTGCCCTCTTATTTCTTTCTGAATTTAGAAGACGTTCATCCTGCTCTATAAATGTTGCTCCCTCTTTAACCCATTCCTGATTAGAATAATATTCCAACACTACCCACCCTCCCCCTACTAGCTTCTTCTGTGTTATTTTTTTCTTTTTATATTTGTATGAGATAATTACTTTTTTCCCTTTCCTTACAGTTTTGGCTTTTTTAGAATTACTCCATCATTCTCAGTTAAGCCTATACCTTAATTTCAAACTACCCAAATAATAATGACAATCATTGCTAATATTGTCATAAACATGAAGTAAGCAATTTGACCTTACTGAACCCCTTATAATTGATCTTTAATGTTTATTTTATATTTTTCCTGGATGTTATATGTTGAAAAACCTGAAAATCTTTGAGTTTGTTAAATAACCTTTTTTTTCATTCAGGATTATACTTAACTTTTCTGGATAAGTTACCCTTGGTCATAACCTCAGCTCTTTTGTTTTACAGAATGTAGTTTTCCAAGACTTCAATTATGTATACTTCAATTAATATTCTAAGGTCCTGCAATGTAGTAGCTGCTAGATCTTGTGTAATCTTTATTGTAGTTCAATAATATTTAAATTGTTTTTTTTTTCTCATTTCCAAAATGTTCTCCTTAACTTTAAGCTTTGAAAATTGGCTATAATTTTACTGTAAATTTTCTTCCTGGGATCTCTTGCAGTTGGTAATTGGTGGGTTAGTTTTTCTATTTCTGCTTTGTCTTCTGGTTTTAAATTTCAGAAAAATTTTCCTTGATAATTTTTTTATAATTTTGTATGGTTCTTTTTTAATCATAATTTTCAAGTAGTCTGACTATTATATTATTTCCCTCAATCTGTTCTCCACTTGTTTTTTTCTGATGAGATGTTTCACTTTCTCTATTTTTTTCACTTTTTTATTTTGTTAAACGATTTCTTTGTGTATTATAATGCCATTAGCTTCCCTTTGCCTAATGGTAATTTTCAAGAAATTTATTTTTTCCTTAAGCTTTTGGTTCTCTATTTTCCAATTTGGCTCACTTTCTTTTCATAATTTTCTTGACTTTCTTGAATAGATCTTTTTTTTCCCCTAATTTTTTTTAATCTCTCTTTTTTTTTTTTTCTTTCTTTCTTTTCTTTTCTTTTCCTTTTTTTTCCCTGAGGCAATTGGGGTTAAGTGACTTGCCCAGGGTCTGAGGTTAGATCAGAATTCAGGTCCTCCTGACTTCAGGGCTGATGCTCTAACCACTGTGCCGCCTAGCTGCTCCTCTCTTATTTTTTTTAAAGTACTTTTTAAGTATTTTCAAGAATTCTTTTCAAGCTTGGATCCATTTGATGTTTCTCATTGAAAAGTAGGTGGTGGTGGTTGTTTTTTTAAAAGCACCATTTTTTCCTCTAAAAATGAATCCAGCTCTTCTCTATCCCTATAGTGTCTATGGTTGGTTTGCTTCTCCTTTGCTATCTCATTTTTATTTTTTGTTTCATTTTGTTTTCAGAAACAGTACAAGTTGTAGCCCTAGGTGGGGGGATGATGCCCCAAGCTTCAGGCCCTTCTTCCTGTGATTTCTCATCTCAAGCTCAAGCTTGGGTCCTTCTCTCCACTCCTAAGCCACAGCTAGTGCCCCCACAACTAGCAGTTCCTGATGGCTGCAAGCCACTGCTGTCCTCTCTTCCCCAGAACCGAAACCAGGGACTCCACTGCAGGTGCCCACAGCCTCCAGGGTCCCACTCTCCAAGCGTGGCCTAAAGCCACAGCCCAGGACCAGTCAGCGGAAGGTCCCCCAGCTTCCTCCGACTCAGCCATCAGGTCCCACCGTCTGGGAGATGAAAGCTGCTGAGACTGAGGCTGCCTCCAGCCCAGGCTCTCTCTGGGTTAGCCTGTCTGCTGAGAGGCTTTACTGGGGGACTGCTGCACTTGCAGCCACATCAAGTCTGCTCACCCACCTGTCTCCTTATGTATGATAAGTGAGGTCTGCAGCATGTTTTATTATTCTCACTTTACAGAACAGTGAGGCCACGGGAAAATTAAGTCCCTCGCCCCTCGGGAATGTCAAAGCCAGGAATCCTCCCATAAACCTACTGCTTATGTAGTCTCCTGTACATTCCCTTCTCCCTGTACCTTCCCCTTACTGTGTTTACATACCTATATCCTTTCTTCTGGCTTCCTTCTAGATTTGTGCCAGATGTCTCATTTGGATTTTGAGTTTTACTTTTCCCCCTTCTACGTAAGGAGGATACATTGAGCAGATGATTCCTGTCCATTTAACATTGAACAAAAGCAATAGCAGGAAAATAAGACTAGATCATGAGGAAAATCTTAAATCATTTATAGGATAATGACATTGATTTGTGGAGTGTAGCATGTGGATTTTCTAAACTTTGGTCTGGACATGTAATGCTGGAGAAACTGAGGCAAGATAGAGATTAGAGAGTTTTTAAATTTTATTTGAGAGGGAGAGATTGTGCTGGGGGTGTGCCCCGAGGCTGATGTCTCAAAGCATCCAGCTGTGAATGTGAGGTTCCCATGAAATATACATACACACGGCTCTTAAGCTATCAGGGTAAACCGAGGCAGGGACAGAGTCCAAGCACTGAGGTTGGGAATGGACTATCAATCCGGTTCTGACAGGGTTGGGGGGATCACCAGACATTCTGATAAATTAGGAAGATCTGGAATCATGATGTCTAAGATAGAAGGTCTTTCTCCTTATTTGGATTAAATTTAGGAGAGAGGGGTAGTGTTGCAATCAGGGGGATTGAGGCAGAATTCAAGGAACTGAGGCAGAACAAGTCAGGGAAACTGAGGCAGAACAATTAGGGAAACTGAGGCAGAACAATAAAAGGGAACTGTGGCACAACAGACAAAGACTTTAAACCCATAGGTGAGTTAGCGGCATACCTAGCCCAACTGGTGAAGACTTCTGTCGACGAATGGGCAATGAGAACAACTTGTCCCAATGGCCATAAAGGCAGCTGAAACAGTCTCTGTGGAACTTGGTAAGATGTCAAAGATGAGAGGTCATCCACAGCATCCTGGCCTGTCACCAGTCATTCTGATTTTTGTCTTGCCACTAGACTGTGAACCAGAGTGTGGGGCTGATAATTTGTGCATCTCCATCTTAAATCCAATTCACTCACTAATTAAGACATTACTTATTCATGTCTTTGGTTTTCCTCAGAAACAAAGAACAAATGAAAGCAATTATAAGGAAACCATGTTTGAAAACCTTTAATAACTACATCAATGTTAATTATAACATTACAAAAAAAATTTGATACTAACACTAAAAATGAGTAGAGGGGACACGAACAACAAAGAAAATGTAGTACCCATATAGTCTTCATTCAGACCTACTATGGTCAAAGTAACTCATTTAAACAGTACTTTACAATTTACAAAATGCTCCCCTCAGAATCTGTGATTTTTCAAAGACTGAATTTACTGTTACCTTGATTATAGGGGGGAGAAAATAAAAGATTCTTTCAGCAATTGAACTGTGTCAACAAATGGAAATGAGAAAGTTTAATTTGCTATTTAAGGCAACAACTTCTTTTCTAGATTTCTTTTTAAGTGCCTATTTACTTCAATTACTTTTAAATATTTCAAGGACCTGGGGGTTTGTACATATATATACTTCCTTCAGCAATGTAGGATTTAGGATTTAGCAAATTGTTTTGGTGAGTCCAAGGATCTGTAATCCAAAGGGTCATCCCCTTGGGGTCACCTGGGGGTAACCTTCTCTTCCTTAACTTGACAAGTCCTCAAACAAGACATGTATGTATAACATACTTATAACCCTTTTGTTTGGTAGAACCTATTAGGGCTTGAGCTCTGATGCCCTTATGTTTTAGTAAAGAGTCCATTTATATACAAGTAATTAATAGATTTCTCATAAGCCATTTTTATATGCATTACAATATATTTTTAAAAATTCTTATTGGCTCATGCAACGTTTCCTTCACTTAATTTGAATAACTATATGTGCACTGTCATTGCTATGTTATAAGACACAGATCTTTGAGGATAGAGGAGATTTGGGAATGTTTGTAGATAGTAGGAAATCGCATTGTACTCAAAGAGAGACTGAAGATGAGTGAAAGAAAATAGAGGTGGTAACATGTGCAAAAATATTTGTGGCAGCCTTTTTGTAGTGGCCAGAAACTGGAAACTGAGTGGATGCCCATCAGCTGGAGAATGGCTGAATAAATTGTGGTATGTGAAGGCTATGATTATTATTGTTCTGTAAGAAATGAGCAGGAGGATGAGTTCAGAAAGGTCTGGAGAGACTTCCATGAACTGATGCTGAGTGAAATGAGAAGGACCAGATCATTATATACTTCAATAACAATACTATATGATGATCAATTCTGATGGAAAGTGGCTCTTTTCAACAACAAGGTGATTCAGGCCAATTTCAATGATCTTGTGATGAAGAAAGCCATCTACACCCAGAAAGAGGCCTGTGAGGACTTAATATGATTCACAACATAGTATTTTCACTCTTTTTGTTGTTGTTTGCATTTTATTTTCTTTCTCATTTTTTCCCTTTTTGATTTGATTTTTCTTGTGCAGCACGATAATTGTATAAATATGTATGCATATATTGGCTTTAACATATTTTTACTATGTTTAATATATACTGAATTACTTGCCAACTAGGTGATGCTGTTTGAGTGGTCTAGATTCCTGGTGGGCTAGAGGTTAGTGGCTATAAGAGTATTATTGAGAATCCCCATTGAATTGGCCGCAGGTTTTAGAAGTGAAAGAATTCACTCATTCCCAAATTATTATTGCAAAATGAAAGTTTATTGTTAGATAGAAATCAGTTTACCAAGAGACTGACTTCTATAGTAGCAGATCTATGGAAAAAGGAGTTTTGACTGAGAATGCAGTTCTCAGTGGACAGAAGGTCCTGGCAGTAAAGGGAGCTGCCAAGGTCCATCTGCAAAGATTTTAGTGGATGGAAGCTTATTATATTGGATGTCTTGGTGGGGGCTGGGACAACCGGAGCATATCAGAACCAGTGGGGGCTGGAAGAGCCCAAGTAAGTCAGAATGGGGGCTGGGACAAGCCTAGATCTCCTATTGGAATTCAAAGGGATGCTTTTTGACCAGGATTTGTAATTGAATCAAAAGCTCTAGTATCCAGGATAGACAACTTGTTTGGGGAGGTTATGCCTTAGCCAGGAGGGTCTGGGCATCTGAAAGGAATCACAGATCAATAGGAAATAGTTTCTTAAAGGGACCACAAGGTTTTGCAAGGATTAGTGTAGAAAGTTTATTCATGCCTATATTTTGAAAATCAAAAAGCTTTAATTTAAAAAAAAAAAAAAAGAAAAAGAAAGTAGAGGAACAATCTACTGGAGAAGGTAGGATGATTTGGGATTTCTTGTGCACAGAGAGGGGTTTATCTCAGCAATAAGAGCCACATCTTAACATTAAGAATGCAGTAGCAAACATCCAGAGAAGGAACACTGGGAAATGAGTGTGAACTATTTGCATTTTTTGTTTTTCTTCCCAGGTTATTTTTACCTTCTGAATCCAATTCTTCCTGTGCAACAAGAGAACTGCACGCATCTGCACACATATACTGTATCTAGACTATACTTTAACATGTTTAATATGTATAAGACTGCCTGACATCTGGGGGAGGGGGTGGAGGGAGGGAAGGGAAAAGTCGGAACAGAAGTAAGTGGAAGGGATAATGTAAAAAATTACCCATGCATATGTTCTGTCAATAAAAAGTAATTTAAAAAAATTCAGTAGCAAAAGGAAGGGAAGTCAGATGAAGAAAAGGCAAAATGTAGTTTTCTAGAAATAACCTCAATTTAAAAAAATAAAATAAAATAAGATTCTTAACTGAGAGGATTAGGGGAAGAAGTGCTATTGGAGATCTGTGAAAGGATGAAAAGGTTTGGAAAATCCAGTGTGATCAATGGGATTAGTGAATCAATTTTGTCGTTTAATTGTTTCAGTTATACTCAATTCTTCATGATCACATTTGGAGTTTTCTTAACAAATGGTTTCCCATTTCCTTCTCCAGCTTATTTTATACATGAGGAACTGAGGCAAACAGGGTTAAGTGACTTGCCCAGGGTTACACAGCTAGCAAGTGACAGGATTTGAACTAAGGAAGATGAGTCTTCCTTACTGCAGACCTGGAGCTCTTTCCACTTTGCTACTAGCTGCCCTAGCTGATACATCAGAGGTTTAAAGGATTGTCTTGTCACAATAAGGGTCCAGTTGAGATTATGGTCAGCAAGGTTTCATGACTCTCTCCAGCTTCACACGAGTGAGGGCAGCTGATGGCAGTTACAATTCAAGGCTGAGGTTTGGCAAGTAAGAATTTTAACAAGATAGAGAATAAAGTACTTCACTGTGAAGTCCAAATGGGGAAGGGAGGAGAGTATAGCAGATACAAGGGTGACAGTCTGGGAAAGAACTTAGGGGTAGAGGAACTGAAGATCACAGTTACATTAAAGAACATTTTGAAGCTGTGAATCAGAGAGAGAGGTGTAATGACAACAGATTATCATCAGAAAAAAGTACTTCAGAATTCAAAAATATAGTAATGAAATGTTTGGGATCATATAAAAATGCTCTATCTATTGATGGAAGAAATGCAAATTAAATTATTCTGAGATACCTCATATTAGATTTATTCATTAGAGAGGGAAAATGACAAATGGAGGGAATGTGGGGGAAAAGGGGCATTGTTGGAGGAATTGTGAACTGATTCAGCCATTCTCTAGAGCAATTTGGAACTACACCCAAAGGGCATAGACTTTGACCTAACAATACCACTACCAGGCATATATATATATTTAAAAAAAAAAAAAAAAAAAAAAAAAAGGGTAAAGGACCTGTGTGTACAAACTATTTATAGCAGGTCTTTTCTCAGGGCAAAGATTTGGAAATTGAGGGGATGTCCATCAATTGGGGAGTGGCTGAATAAATTGTGGTATGTGATTATGATATACTACAGTAGTTCTATGGGAAATGATGAGCAGGATGCTCTCAGAAAAACCTGCAAAGTCCTCCATGAGCTCATGCAAAGTGAAATGTACTGTGTACAATGTAAGAGCAATGTAGTGGGATGATCAACTGTGAATAATGTTGCTCTTCAACAGTGATCCAAGTTTACTCTGAAGGACTTAGGATAGATAGAGAGATAGAATGCTATATGAACTCAGATAAAGAACTCATTGTATCTGAATACAAATTGAAGCATACTAATTTTTTTTTTTACTTTTTTATTCTTGAGGGTTTAAAAAAAATGAGTGTTTTCTTTTACAACATGACTTTGCCTTCTCAGTCAGGAAATAGGGTGGAGAGGGAAGGGTGCATTAACAATAACTACATCAGAAATCATTTGCCTGTGGTTTCTGTGCATAGAAGGAAGAGAAATTTCCTCCTTAAAATAAATTCCTGGGAATTTTCCTCGTGGACTTTTATGAGAGCCTGGGGAAAACATTTAAATGCTCTATTGCTGTTTCCCTACAAATAATGATTCTATTAAGAGAAGCTCTGAGGGGTGTTGGGAAGATTAATAAACTAATCTTAGAAAAGTACTTTAGAGTTATCTGATATTGTCATTATTAAATCCAAAGAGTACGAAATGTGACAAAGAAAATAGCGATAATCATTCCTACTCTTTGTCAAATGCCTATCACCCCAAATCACCTAGCAAACAAGCCCACGCTGCAGACGGAGGGGAATAGGATAGTTTGATCTATGAAGACCAAAGATGGTTATCAGTCAGTAGTGGTGTTGGAAAATTGTCAGGCCTAAGCATTTATAAAAGCTGGTATTTAAAATGCACGAATTCAATTGTTGGTAATAGATCTGTGATTAATAGCAGACTAAGTTCTAGAAGTCAAATACCTTGCTACCTTCTGAGCCTCTCCATCATATACCACACCCTCAGCATGAATAGTCAGACCTCACTGATTCAGAGCAGCAGAGAAGGAAGGACCCTGTGATGCCATGGAAGTTCTGGCTCTAGAGCTGGTGTGCTGGTAAATGTTTAACAACCAGTTTGCTAAAAAACAAACAAAAAAAACCCTTACTTTTCTATTTAATCTGCATTATCAACATTTACTCCTTAAGTTTAAGTCTAGATAATCAATAAAATAATAAATCAAACCCTGATTTGTAACACTTATTTCTGAGCTAAAACGAAATTTTAACAATCAACTCAACAGCTGGTTCAAGCTGGCCCCAGCAGGCCCATACTTACAGTCCGGGCTGGAAAGGGAATCCTGCCTTTGACTTTAGGTGAGTCAATCCCCCTTACTTGTAAGGAAAACGGGAAACTGTACCTCTAATGTCTCTTCCAGTTTCAAATCAATGCTCCTATGAATGCACAAGTCTAAGGAGAGAGCCTATCTGTCAAGATGTTAGGAGACCTTGTTTTCCAGAGCTAGCTCCACAAGCAGACTGCTCTCGGAGCTTGGACAGTCCTGGGCACTCCCCGCTGGGAGAGCTCTCAGAATTGTTTCTGGTCATGAAGCTCTGCCACGCATCTCTTTGTCAGGGCTACAATTCACGGCTTAGCCACAGAGGTAAGCAATGAGATCTCCGCCTTGGGCCCCTCCCAGTAGGGCTGTAGCTCTGGGTTCATAAGCCATTTCCCTCATTTTGAAATAAAACTTCTGTACTCTCCTACTTTGTTCTGCTCCGGTCACCAACAGGTCAGGGGCTGGTTCTGTCAGGTTGGCTTATTTATGTATGCATGATATGTGCCTGTCTTCCCATCATAAATATTTGTACATATATATGCACATAGATATAGTAGATATGCATGCATATGAATATATATTTTGTGATTGTATAATTGTGTGCATATCATACCCATACATATATATGTGCATATAGATTATATAGATATATAAATATGTTTTTAGATGATTATACATATGAATATATATTTTATATGATTATATAATTAATGTCCTTTATAATTTTATATATTTTATTTTATTCATTTAAAAACTTTATTCTGAGAATGGATACAGAGTTTTCCTTAGACTCAAAGTGTCTATGCCATAAAAAAGTTAAGAGTTCTTGCTATAAGCCTGCTTTAATGAGTGTATGACAATTTTTAATGATTAAATCTGTATTAAATTGAATTTATATAAATCACAGATTTGCTTTCATGAGTAATTCTGCTGTGTTTGAAGCTATGTTTAGTTCAGAAACTTAAACATGCCTCTCAGCCTTACTTATATTATTTACTTAGTGATTTTATCTTTCACCAATAGAGGAAAGACAAACTAAAAACCACACCAAAATGATCACAAAACCCAACATTAGAAAAGTCTGAATTAATAATAGGAAATAAAGAATCCCAGACCTAGGAGGGACTCCAGAATTTATTTAGTTGGCTGTTCATTCTTGTTCTAGATTGCTTTTTTCAGTTTTTATTATCAAGCTCACATAGCACGAGTGTTATGTTGACTTGAAGAGAGGCAGAATAGATATCTCTAGCCTCTTCTTCCACTCTTCTCCAAGAAAGACTTTTAATTCCTGCCAGGAGGAAAAGCAGGAAGTTGGGGGCAAAGTTTGCCCCTCTGCTCTCCTCTGAGAGTGGGGGTGCCAGGCTAGAATATGTTTACTGACTTCCTTAAATATTATTTATCATAAAATATGATTTTTCATATTCAAGCTGGCCCTTATTTTATTAGTGGGGGAAGCAAGACCCTCAGATTTATATCCAAGGCTTGATCCCTTTCCCACCAAATACTATAAATAAATGTAACAGTTAAGAAAACCTGTTCATTGAATTCAACAGCAAAACAGAATTCATTAAAAAATACATAATGTGAATATTATGGAAGATTATTGTTCTGTAAGAAATGACCAGCAGGATGATTTCAGAAAGGCCTGGAGAGACTTACATGAACTGATGCTGAGTGAAATGAGCAGAACCAGGAGATCACTATACAAACCAACAACAAGCCCATATGATGATCAATTCTCTCCAACATTGAGATGAACCAAATCAGCTCCAACAGAGCAGTAATGAACTGAACCAGCGAAAGAACTCTGGGAGATGATTATGAACCACTACATAGAATTCCCAATCCCTCTATTTTTGTTCACCTGCATTTTTTATTTCCTTCACAGGCTAATCGTATACTGTTTC
Source organism: Sminthopsis crassicaudata (assembly GCF_048593235.1). Lineage (NCBI taxonomy): Eukaryota > Metazoa > Chordata > Mammalia > Dasyuromorphia > Dasyuridae > Sminthopsis > Sminthopsis crassicaudata. The sequence goes on from NC_133618.1 coordinate 252,347,879, forward strand.
AAAGTCCGATTCTTTTTGTACAGCAAAATAACTGTATGGACAAGTATACATATATTGTATTTAACTTATACTTTAATATGTTTAACATGTATTGATCAACCTGCCACCTGAGGGAGAGAGTGGGGGGAAGGAGGGGGAAAGTTGGAACAAAAGGTTTTGCAGTTGTCAATGCTGAAAAATTACCCATGCATATATCTGGTAAATAAAAAGCTATTAAAAAAATACATACATACATAAAGCATATCAGAAAATGCAGCGTAAAAGAGTTTGCCCATTGGGAGTGAAGTAACTTAGCTCAACCGTGAGAGAGTCCCAAATCTCACCCAAGAAGAAGTTCCCTTCAGTCTCCAGTGTAGCAAACTGGGAATAGGAACACGCTAGAGACTGCCAGCTCCTCTCAAACGGGCTTCTGCCCAGAGTCAGCATCCTGAAGTGGAGATGACACCTTCCATCTTCTCTCAAAACCAGAAGTACCTGAAGTCCAAAGAGATTCAGTAGCTCAATGATCTGAAAATAACTAAAGAGCTCTCTTCTCTCTGTTTCTATTTCTTTGGTCAGTTCTTCCCTATTCCTGATGCAGGTGCCAGATATTGATCTCTTGGTAGAAATCAACATTTCTACCAAGAAGAAGAGAGCTTCATAGCAAAGGGGTAAACTCAGTCTCTGCAACTTCTACCCATGTCTCCTATTTGTGTGGTTCAGGATCCAAATGGAATAAATTTAATATCTCTTCAATGTGAGCTTTTCAAATGTTTGAAGATCTCTATCATGTATTTATCATTATATTTTATTATAACTAGCAACAGACAGCAACTTAATGCCCCAAACCACCTGAGTCCTTATTTAGTGTTTTTTAAACTTAAAACCAAGTAAGCTACAAGAGCTAAACTGTGAAGTTTGTGGTATAGGGAAAATAAGTTTGCAACCAGGAGAGTAAAGGGAGAAAAAGTAGCTTATTCCAAGGGAGCAGATGGTACCAATTTAATTTCTTGGCCTGCCTAGTGAGAAAGAGAATTCAATTTTCCTTCACCCTTCTGGTCAGTTTCCCAAGTCCTGCAGCTTCTGATAATATAGAATTATTCAGAGAGCATTAATGAAGTGGAAACCTTTGAAATGAAAAGGCTTGTCCCTGCTTCTTTTCTTTGTCACAAGGAGATAAGGGAAAGGGGCATTCCAAGAGCCAGTTCAGCTCATCCTGCCTCCTTACTTCCACATGAATTCAAGGATACCCATTCCTGGATATGGCCTGCAATCCTTTGGTGATAATCGTGATACTAGACTCCGTATGGTATTCAAGCTATTCTCATGTTCTTTATCCCCTACTGCCATTCTCAAGCTTGTCTATAATTTGGGAGTTTTAAAAAAAAATCCAACTTTTCTCAAGCTTCAGAAAATTCATTTGACAATGAAATTGATGTAAACTGAGATCTTTTTAGGGAAAATGATGTAACCATTGGTGGGGAGTGGGGGGTGGAGGGGGGTGGATGTAAACTGTGTCCTCTTTGGGAATACTCTCAGACTGGGAAAAGCAAAGCTTTCCCAGACAAGCCCCTTCCAAGTTAAGTGGTTTCATTCTGTTGGAGATTTTGGTCAAATCAGCCTCTATTGAAACTGAGATCTTTTGGGAGTGGCCCAGATCCCTTCAGGGAGTTCCCAGACTCTGGGAAAAGCCTTCAAACTCCCAGTTAAGTGATTTTATTCAATTGAAGATCTCTGCCAGATGGTCCTCTACTGATTAGTCCAGACAGCTCCCAGCCCCAGGTCAACATTTGCCCATATAACCTGGGTCTGTTAATCCACCTTTGCCAAATTCCTAATGAGGAGCTTTGCCCACTAAGAGAGAGCTTTGCTCTTAGTGAACAATAACATTCCCTTTTGCCATACAGATTTTCAGGTTTGTGGATTCTTTTGCCTTGGATCTGCATCTCTGAGCAGAGGGGATCTCTCCCCCTATTCCCACACCTCATCAAAATGACTCCTACTAACATGTTCAGAGGGGAGGAGCAGTCTCAGATGGGGCCCTGAGGAATCTGGGGACACAGCCCCATTGGAACACTTCCCCTGCTTCTCCCCAGACACATGCTTTCTTTTTTATAGGTTCATAGCCATTTCTGGCACCCACAATTAGTACATGTTTCTTCCATACAACTATTCTCACAATTCAACTCATACCTCCAAGAATCAAGTTCCAGATCTTCATGTATCAATTCAAGTGATGGAGTTTTCAAAATGTGAACTTTCTTACAAATCAAATAGGATTCAGGGGAAAATGAAAGCTGTTTCCTAAAGGAAAGGGAAAGAATCTGTCCTGATTGTTGAACAAGGATCAAAAGAACGGTGACTGAATGTGGTTACTTTGCCCAGACTCTAACCTCCTGGGGAAGTTGTCCCATTCTAGCTCTTCCTCTTACTGAGCTTCTCCTAGGCTGGGTTTGAACCCTTTGTGTTTTAGCTTAACCTCTTGGAGCCTCTTGTCTACCATGTGATAAGCTAAAACCAGGAAGAGTTTGACTCAATCAATGAATATTTATGAAAAACTGACTAAATACAAGACACTGAGAAGATAAAAAACTCTGAAATCTGTCTGCCTAAACAGAGGCAATTTGAAGAGATAAGGTATGTATACAAGGGAAGAATTCTCAAGCAATGAGGCAGTAAGTACCAGATTACTAGTAGTATATGGCTGTCCACAGTAACCAGATTGCAGCTGAATAAGGAACAGCAAGAAAAAAGAGCAGCAACCATAAAAGGACACTCCTCCTATAGAAACTTCTCCAGAGACTTCTATACTTCACTCACCATGGTGCTTGCTGGGACTTAATCTTTGGAGAATAATCTTTCCTCCATCCCTTTCTTAATTGAATTTTTATATATAATTTCTATATATTTACATAAAATATAAAAAATATATTTTAAATGCATAATTGTCTGCATTCTTAATATTAAAGGTCTATAAATTTCTTAAATAATTTCTGTGACTTCAAGTTTGGAGTCTATTTTTATATCATATTTGTACATTTTTCTGTTCACTGGAATCTTGAAGGTGCAATTTCAGAAGGCAGAATTAGAAAGAAAAAAAAGACAGAAGTAGGAGCAATTGGTAGAGGATGAGGAGAAGCAGATTTAGGCTTGATGTAAGAAAAAACATCCTGCGATTTGGAGCTAATGAAAAGTAGAATGGGCTGCCTCCCAGAGGTGGGAGGCTTCCAGGCAACAGACTAGATGAGGGTTGTACTTGGAATCCTTATTCATGTACTAACTGGATCAGACAACAATCACTGAGGCTCTTTCCAATGCCGAGAATCTGTGATTCTATTATTCCCCCAGAAATGGCAAAGAACTCTTTTGATTCATGTGTTAGGACAAGAGTGAGTACACTATCAGCTTTATGAAACAGGAAGAAATGCACAGGAATTTGGGGTGCAGAGAGGGTGAGCAGCACTGGAGTCCATATACTTTATTTGGTTAAAGCAGAGGGAAATTATCAGGTATTCCCAAATTAACCCAAAAAGATTTCATGAAGGAGTTAACTTAAGTGTTATCTACAGAGAGACAATGTGGCTGAGATTGTACATACATATGGTGCAATGGATAGAGCCCTCAGGAAGACATCTTCCTTTGGAGTAGATGAGCTTGAAAAAGTCTATTTTAGCCTTAATAGATTATGAATTTTCCTTGAATATATCACATATCTATGATAGGGATGGGTTCCCTTGCCCTGTTTGCCTCAGTTTCCTCATTTGCAAATTGAGCTGGAGAAGGAAATGCAAACCACTCCAGCATCTCTGCCAAGAAAATCCCAAAATGAAGAGTTGGACAGAAAGCGACTCAACAACAAAATAAAGAAAATCACTTAAATTTCTCTACTTCAAGGTTAATAAAGTATTTTCTTCATAGGTGAGATAAGTACTAAAAGTATTATTAGTCTCATTTTAGAGGCGAGTCAAGTGAGGTTTCAAAGAGTTTGTGTCAAAGATCAGATAATTTAAATGTGTCAGAAATGGGATTTTGAATCTCCTGATTCCAGGTCCTGCTCTTTTCACTACCTCTGATGCCAGTCCAAGCAAACACCAATACTAATCCGTTATCACTCCACCCACACCCATCCCTATCATAGATATATGTTACATTTTAAGGAAAATTCATAATCTGTTAAGACTAAAACAGACTTTTATAAGCTCATCTACTCCAAATTTCACTCTTCTTTTCTGACAGTAAAAGAAGTCACCTTCCCAAAGCCACATAACTAATTAGTGACAGCAGTGACTAGAACTTATATCTTGATTCCCCAGATACTGAGTTGAGGTGGATCTCCTGAAATGAATCACTCATCATCATACCTCCTCCACAAGGATTTTTAATTCAGAGTTTACCTTAGGGAAAAGGAGATTTCCTATGCAAATTAAAAATGTAAAACATAGTATATCCATAGAAGCTAAGCTGTGCGTTCTGTTGGGTCAAACCTGCCAGAGTTGCTACACATGTTAAACATATATGTGAGCCCAGATAAACACGGGCCCCAGTCCATTTTACCAACTGCTTCAGAAATACATAATTCAGATACAAATGAAAAAACAATTTTTCTTTGGATCATTTTCTCCATTGTGTGGGAGTTTCATCAGAAAGAAAAATTGGAAATGACGACTCTAACCGGATTTGATGAACATCTAAATGTTTCATTGCATTATCAAAGCCAACTGTAGTGCGAGATTAATATTCTGAATGTCACATTGATGAGGAAGGAGTTATATTAGATAATATTGCCTCAAAATGGTTAAAATAATTGGGAGGATCAGGTTTAATTGCAGGTGTTCAATGTTAATACTTTATCAAAAAGTAAAGTATTTCAAAGAGCCAACATTCAAAGGTCAGCTGATTTAGAAAAACATCGTATTTTCAAATGTCTCTTTAACAATTGTAATCAATAAAAAGTTTGAAAGTAGAATCTCTGACATTTGGCTAAAGCCACAGATTATATTATCCCTCCCAAATAAAGAGTGTTTGGTTCTTATTCTTTTTCCATAGTACATGTGGTCTGACGTGGGTTTTCTCATTGTAGGGATGATTATTGTGAGCCTTCCAAATTCTCTGACCCCAGGGTCTCTGGCAAAAGTACAAAAAGATGATTTGTAGGAGAGTATGGTAGTTTTTCTCTGTGTATGGTTTGATAGGAAGGGATATATTGCCAAGCCCTCATCTTGCATCAGCATCCTCTTTTGGCTCTCTCAACTGTAAACTTTATCTAAACCATCTTGAAGCTATTTAAATTCATAGATGGCATCACCTCTCAGGATAATGAATTTTAAAAGTTTATTCCCTGATGTGTGAAATAGGATGTTCTTTGATTTATCCTCCAATCTGTTTATAGTTTCCATGAGAGATAACAGGAATGAATGATTCAAGTTCATACAAGGTCATGTTTATCACAGCTTGTCCAGTCTGACCATTGTCACTGATCGACAGAGTCTAGCATTGGGGAGTTCAAGGCTATGGGCAAAAATCTTCAAGAAAGTCCACTCACAGGTAGGATCCATCATCATCATATATTTAAGGAGAGGAATGGAGGAATGGAGGGAAGGAAGAAAGGAGAAAAAGAAAGGAAGAGGGAAGGAGGAAAAGAAAAGAAGAGGGAAGGAGGAAAAGAAGAGGTAAGGAGGAAAAAAAGAGGGAAGGAGGAAAAGAAAAGAAGAAGGAAGGAGGAAAAGAAGAGGTAAGGAAGAAAAAAAGAGGGAAGGAGGAAAAAAGCGGGAAGGAGGAAAAAAGAGGGAAAGAGGAAAGAGAGGGAAGGAGGAAAAGAAGAGGGAAGGAGGAAAAAAGAGGGAAGAAGGAAAAAAGAGGGAAGGAGGAAAGAGAGGAAAGGAGGAAAAAAGAGGGAAGGAGGAAAGAGAGGGAAGAAGGGAAAAAAGAAGGAAAGAGGGAGGAAAGGAAAGAGAGGGAGGGAGAAAGGAAAGGAAAGGAAAGGGGGGAAAGGGAGGAAAGGGAAGGAAGGAAGAAAAAGACAAGCCAAGGTTGGTCATTGGGACATGGAGGTCCAAGGAGGCAAGGGAAAATCAAAGTCCAGAATCAGAACTCTCTATGAAGAACAAGAAGGAATGTAGAATGTGATGCTGAACTCCAGTTAGGGGTTCCTTCAACTGAGCAGGTAGTATTCTATGAGTACATACTTATTTTTATAACTTTTCATTAATAAATTACCATATCCTTCTGCCAATTTTGGCTCAACTACATGGCTTTTATCCCTACTATCTTCATTGAACACTGGGGTAATAATCATAATAAAGCTATTACTTATATAGTTCTCTAAGGTTTGCAAAACACTTTACAGATATTATTTCATTTGATTCTCACAGAAATGTAAAATATAGGGACTATTATTACTTTTATTTTGTAGATGAGGAAATTAAGGCAGAGTTTGTGTCTTGCTCAGGATGTGTCAGTCAATATTTGAAGCAAGATTTTAACTCAGGGCTTCTGACTCCAGATCCAGGACTGTACCAACTAGCTGTCTTGCCTTTGAGATAGACTATAGCGATTTCTAAGTGATCCAAGACAGGTAAGGTGGGCTAATAATGAGTATTCTAGGCCTAAATAATAATTTAGAAATAAGTTGGTAATAGTACAGGGAAACTAGGGTGAAAATATGCTTTTTAAAAAATGAGCAGACCAAATATAAGCTAATTGTCACTAAACTGATGAATTGAATCACATCGAGTCTTTTTGTTTGCAAGGCAATTGGGGTTAAATGATTTGCCAGTGTCACACAGCTGTTAAGTGTTAGCTATGGGAATCCACATTTGAACTCAGATCCTTCTAAGTTCAGGGTAGGTACTCTATCCACTGTGCCATTTAGCTGCTCCCACATTGAGTCATTTAGCAGGAAATCAATTCATAACTATGTAAGAAGGAAGTGTCTATAAGACATATTAAGCAAGGAACCATTGGGGCATCAAATAAGGGTTAGGAAACATAAAACTCAGGGCTGAAACAGACCTTAGAGGTCACCAGGGTCCCCTCACTCCCTCATTTTAACAGATGAGGAATCTGAGCCCCAGAGAGAGACAACTTTGTCCAAGATCACACAGATAATAAGGAGTAAGACTTGTGATTAAACCCAACATTCTTTTTGCTCCTCCAGATTTCTTCTGAGGAGCTGCAAGTGCTGAATTGGAAACTCTCTCCATCCCTAGTCTGTTGGAATTGGCCTAAATCATCTCTTTGTTAAAAAGAGCCACGAAAAAAAAAAAAAAAAAAAAAAAAAAGAGCCACGTCCATCAAAATTTAGTCAGATCTTTTTCAAGCAAACTATACTCTAACTACACTCCTTCATCATGTTCTTGTAAAGTTATTATTTTTTATCCAAAGGCAAGATTTTGCATTTATCTCATTGAGTTTTATCTTATTCAATATGGCCCAATGTTCATGCCTGCTGAGGACTATGTGGATACTCTATCATCTAGCACATTAGCTCTTTCTCCTTTGTGTAATCTGTAAATCTGATAAGCAGGACACTATGCCTTTATCTAAGCCATTGAGCAAAATGTTAAACCACACAGACTCAGATTCCAGACACAACCATACTCAAAAACAAATAAGTCATATTCACAGTCCAGATAGACAGCATTTGCAAATTATCAGCCATCTTGATTTATTGAATCACTATCCTTACCATGAACATGGATAATTAAATGTTTAATGTAATTTGGTAAGAATAATGAGAACAGCACGAGTTATGCAGAGAGTTTAGAAAATCTCTGTTCATCAGCATCAGTTTGAATCTTGGAAAGAGCCCCTTTTTTCACTGGTGTAAAGCTATTTATCATTGTCTTCTAAATGACAGAGGAGAGAAAAGTTATCAGTAGGTGTTGGAAGGGGAAAGAGTTGACAAGATAAAAATTTAGGAAAGAGCAGTATCTTTTTTTTTTTTTTTTTTTTTTTTGAGCAGTATCTTTCAAAAGGAAAAATGCGGTTAGACTAAGAATCCACCAATCATTATTCCAAGAATAATCTCAACTTGACTCCACATCCCACATCCTCCATTCTTTGCTTTTTTGCACATAAAACTAATTCTATATTCCAGATTCACAAGCATTCTTTGATTCTAATTACTCTCTCAGCTTGGGAAACATATTCAGAGTGTGAAATACAACATAACTTTTAACTTGTCTTCCCTGAAAAAAAAAATTCATGTCCCTGAACTGGAAAGGGCTATAGTCTTCATTATTTATTGGAGAAACCTGAAAAAAAAGTCCTGGAGTACATGAATATGTAATTCATCCAGGACCCAAACCCACTCTGGATTTTTTTTTCATTGGAGAAATAATGAGAGTTCTTAAAGAAAAATCTGAAGGTTAGTGAAGGACAAAGACAACATGTATAACCCATCTAGGCCACATGAAATGGGGAGTTGATGTAATTCCAATTTAATTTGACACATGTAAATAGTTCATCTAAGACTTTGGAGTAGGGATTACGACTATGATTTCATTGGTATGAGGAAGCCCTACATGAGAAAACTCCATCCACTACAGACAACAGTACCTTCTTTTGCAACTTATATATAGCTGCTGGGGACATTAGGGTTAAATGACTGGCCCAGGATCATACATTTAGTATTTGTTAGAGGAAACACTTGAACCAGGTCTTCCTGGCTCTATCCATCCACTATATCATGATTCTTCAGCTGGAGAATATGGATGGGGGAGGAGAAACGGTTTTTCTTTTGCCTCAACTCATTCCTTTCATTGTTTAGATTTTAAAGTAGGAGTTTATGGAATGTTTTTAAAGCAAAGAAGGAGCCCTTGGAGACCCTTTCTATGATGGTTCTTAACCAGGGCTCTACAAACTACCAAGTAGTCTGTGGATAAAAATCCATAAGTCCATGGACTTTTATGAGGGGTAGAGGCAAATCATATCTTATTTTACCAGCATCTAATTGTAAACCATCATTTCCTATAAAGATTTAAAAATAGGATGCAGAGGAGGGGTTTATTTGCTGTGCTGCACTATTTAAGGGATCTACAACATTAAAAAAAGATTAGAACCCCTGATCTAGTTATATCCCCCATTTTACAGATGGGGAAACTAAGGGCCTATTTCCCCCAAGTTCCCATCCAGAGCTCTTTTTAGCACAGATAAATTGTTATTTCAGAGAAAATAATGACTACAAATAATTAAGTTTTAAAATAAATAATGATTTCTAAAACTTGAGCAGCATTTTTATGAGTAAGAAAATTGGATGCAAATAGAAACTTTGATTTCCCATCAGATAAGAAACACCTTTGGTTTCTAAATCTATAGTCCACATGTAACTAAACTAGTTGTACTGCTGCCACCTTTTGGTTCTGCTCATTATTAAATGTGTGATGCAGTGACCCTCTGCAAAAAAAACATCTGCCAAGTCCTTATCCTTTCACCTAACAAGGCAAAAAGGATAACGACATCCATGTGTTTATAGCCCTATCCGTAACAGTTTGCCTGTCTTTTCCTTCCCCACCTCATGGAAGCCAACAGGCTTTTGCAAGGAAAGTGACCAGGAAAAATCAGAATTGTTTTTGGCAACATCTCAGACTATTGTCTACACAGGGTTATTTGTTTCAAAAAATAAATAATTAAATTAAATTAAACCAGGCTTGGCTGTTTGAAATGGCAAGTGGACATTTGGCATTTAAAAAGGAGTTGTGCTCTCTGCAGTAGAGTTTGAATGCTTGGCAGATTATTTCAGGAAAAGGCCTCAGTGTCTGGCACCTTATATATCATATGGTTCAGAGCTTCTTAAACTTTTTCTACCTGTAACCCCCTCTTAACCACTAAATTATTTGTGACCCTGGAAATACAGACATATAAAATAGGTATACAAATCAAACATTTACTGAAAACAAATCATAATTTCACAACTCCCCCACCCCATACTCAATTATACAATCCATAAAGAGAATTCATAGTTTAAGAAGGTTTGATATAGTTTATCTTCTTGTATTATGGAGGAAGAATTGAAAATAAATCAATTTTGCAACCCCCCCACATTCAGTTACAAGACTCCATATGAGATCACACACTAGTTAAAAGAAGCTGGGTTTTTCACTACAATGCACTGCCATTAGTTAAAAATGCAACTATTACTCACCTTTTTTGGGAAAATATTATTACTCAAACTTTCATATAATGTATGCCTAAGAACTTAGACAATTTACAAGAATATCATCAATACAAGAAAACAAAAACCAATTAACAAATATTTATTAAGCACTTATCTATTGGGCTAAATTCTGGAGATACAAAAAGAGACAAAAGGCAGTCTCTGCCATGGAGGAACTGACAACCTAAGGAGAAATATATACAAAAAAAAAAAATATATATATATATATATATATGTATGCATGTATACACACACACACATATATAAACATACATATATACATACAAAGTAAGCTAAAAACAGGACAAGTAAAAAATAATTAAAAGAAAGAAAACACTGGGATTAAAAGGGGGAAAGGAAGGCTTCCTGGAGAAGATGGGATTTAAGTGAATTCAGGGAGACCAGCAGTCACAGCAGAGAAAACACAAACAAAAGCCCAGAGAAAAATCATATAGGTAGCCACACACCATAATGCTATACTACACTGATACAATGGTGTTTTTACCTGGCTCTTCCTCCTCTGCTTCCTATCCATAAAGTTTTCAGCCAAAATATAATGTCCAATTTAGGAGTACCAACTTTGCAGTCTGAGCCTTCCCTTATATCTACTCCCTGGAGGTGAGATAAACTTTCTCACAAGAGAAAGTTAGAGACCTAATTAGAGTTAATGGCAACAGCTGCTGAATTCACATCCCCAAGCTCAACTGTGTTCTTTGATTTTTATCATTTATATCAACCAGTTTTATTGGCTTCATATAGACATTGTCACGGACAAAGAGCATGAAAAGTTTCGTTTTTTGGTGTGTCTCAAACTAAATAAATTTAAGAAAACCTTTCTGTCTGGCAATGTGAGTACTTCCATCATTGGAGAAAATGTTTATCAAAGAAAACTTGTGATCTGTGAAAATGTTCTTGTGCATCTTGGTCTTATTGAAGAAAAGTTATTGTTTAGAACAGAGACGGATAATTATGTTTGAAATAAATGAACTAAGACAAAACCAAGAAAATATTGTAGGAATTTATAGTGTGCCATAGCAATTTAGTCCCTAAGGCCATAAACATTACAAATCATATTCATTGAGGCATGGTGAGCATCCTCTCAACATATTTCACATAATATATTGACACTGGCATGAAATTTGGAAATATGAAGGCTTACCAGCTTAAATCTATCTCTGTTTAGAATATTATTCTTTCATTTTTAAATTAAAAATTATCATTTATGTGTCTGTTTCTGCCGACAAACATTCTGACATTTAAGATGCATCATTACCTCTGCATGACTTCTTAACAGTTAATGTACCCCATTATCTTCAGTTTTCAGTCAAGTAACCAGAGCCACACAATAAACCTCCTTCCAAAAAGTCATAATTATGCAGCTCTTGTGTCAGAAACATTTATGATATGAAGAACTCAGGTACATTTCAAGGGATTTTAAAAATTATTTTTGGCTTATAACTCACTCCTAGAAAATCTGGCACAATTTTCAAGTATTAAGTATGTAGCATTAATTAGGAAAAACATACTAAAAGAAAAAGAACAGAGGAGGGAAAAAAGAAATCAATTCATTGAATTTTCATGAGGTCCAAGATATATATATAAAAATTACCAGTCACTTACTGGTCTCAAGTTTGAGAGGAGCCCTCACACCCATAATTCCTGTCTTCAACTTTTACACTGTACTAGTTAGTGATAGAGATGTGGTCATGACATATTCGACTATTTCATTATCTAAATGCAGAATTTAGCCATAGGCACAAAAAGATCAGAAGTAAGAGATAAAAAAGATGAAAAATTAAGCAAACAGCCCAATCTTTACCTAAATGTTAAGAAATTTTGTAATTGGGGACTCAGAGCAAACAAGACTAAATTCATAACTTCTTGCTTAAAATAAACTTCCTGAAGCCAAAGAAGGAGATCAATGTCCTTCTTTGTTTAAAATGTGGTCATTATGATGACTAGGCATTACAAATGCAATTAGCAATTACAATTCTGGAGGAACAATAATGAAGTATGCTACCTACTTTCTCACAGAGGTGATGAATTCAAGATGCAGAATGAGACATATTTTTGGACATGGACAACACGAAAATTTGTTTGCTGCATATTTGTTCCAAGTATTTTATCTGATTATTATTTTTTTGATGGGGAAGAGAAATGAGAGGGAGAGGGACACTACAAATAAGATTCTTCCCCCACCTCCAAAGAAAAAAAGCAGAAGGAAAAACAGAAGGAATCATAGACAAATAGAACAGCTTTTAAAGTTACATGTTGAATTTGTTATGTTTTTTAAAAGAAAAAAATAAAACTTTCAAAATAGAGATTCACAGTTCCATGTATATTCCTCTCCTTCTGTTTCATATATATATATATATGTATATATATATATGTATGAAAATGTTCATTTTATTTGTCATTTTGTTAAGTTCAGAATAAAAAGAAAGTAAAATGCAAAAAAAAAAAAAAAAATGGAAGAGGAGACCAAATGTTATAAGAATTAAATCCATATGTCAATCATTTTCCTGTGCATAAAATATTGTATCTTAAGTCAATCACCTTAACCTCAGGATTTATTTTTTATCATAATTTATCATCAGTCATCTTGAATCAAGGTTGGTCATTGCATTAACCAGAGTTCTTTAGTCTTTCAAAGTTGTATGTATTTACAATACTGTTGGTATGATAATAGTTTTCCTGGATCTGCTTATTTCACTCTGTATCAATTCAGTGCTCTCAATTTTCTCTTTCATTATTTTTAAGGCACAATAGAGGGCTATTGCCAATCATTCTAAACTATATCTATACCGAACCCAGATGGCACTAGAGGAGAAAGTGAGACTGGTGACTTTGCACAACCCACCAGAACTTAAATCCATTTTACTTGCTTGTCATGGCATACCTACCTGATGTCATGAAGAATAATTAAAACCTTTTGTGAATAGAGTTGCCTCACTGTGGACCCAACTGGAACTGTTTAGTTGGGCAACAAATTTTTCTTTCTTCCTTCCTTCCTTTATCTTTCTTTCTTTCTTCCTTCCTTCCTTTCTTTCTGCTCTTGTTGTCTTTCTTTTTTCCTTCCTTCTTTCTTTTTTCCTTCCTTTCATTCTTCCTTTCTTCCTCTTTCTTCCTCTTCCTTCCTTCCTTCCTTCCTTCTTTTCTTTCTTGTCTTTTTTCCTTCCTTCCTTCTTTCCTTTCATTCTTTTTTCTTCCTTCTTTCCTTCCTTTCTTCTTTCTTTCAGGCCAATCCTTAAATCCAAATCACTCTGGCTCTTATTGACTGACACCAATAGTTTCAAAACAGGCCATAACTGCTTATTGTATGGGCTCTGATTCACTTAGAGTGACCATAAATAGCAATTATTTCTGTTTTGCCCAGAAAAACAAAGGATCTATTATTATTAATAAAATCATTATTGTATAATAATATAATATTAATAATATATAATTATATCAGAATATATTATAATATAATGTTTATATATAATAATGTATTATTATATAATAATTACATTTATTATATAATAATGTAATATTTATTATTATATAAAAGAGGCTTTTCTCAATTCTCATCAAGTTTTTATCACTGAGTTTATCACACTGTTTCAATCAAACTGAGATCCATTTTTTTTTTTCCTTTTGGAGACTGAGGTTAAGTGACTTGCCCAGGGTCACACAGATGGGAAGTGGTTTTTTTTTTTGTTTGTTTGTTTTTTTTTTTGGCCAGGTAGAATCTTTTTTTTTTAATTAATTTTATAATTATAACATTTTTTTTGACAGTACATATACATAGGTAATTTTTTTTTTTACAACATTATCCCTTGTACTCCCTTCTGTTCCAAGTTTTTCCCCTCCTTCCCTCCACCCCCTCCCCTAGATGGCAGGCATTCCCATATATATTAAATATCTTATAGTATATCCTAGGTACAATATATATGTGCAGAACCAAATTTTGTTGTTGCTGTTATTGCAAAGGAAGAATTGTATTCGGAAGGTAAAAATAATCTGGGAAGAAAAACAACAAGAAGAAAAAAAATGCTCACAGTTTACACTCATTTCCCAGTATTGCTTTTCTGGGTGTAGCTGATTCTGTCCATCATTGATCAATTGGAATTGGATTAGCTCTTCTCTATGTTGAAGATATCCACTTCCATCAGAATACATCCTCACACAGTACCATTGTTGAAATGTATAGTGATCCCCTTGTTCTGCTCATTTCACTCAGCATCAGTTCATGCAAATCTCTCCAAGCCTCTCTGTATTCCTCTTGTTGGTCATTTCTTACAGAACAATAATATTCCATAACATTCATATACCATAATTTATCCAACCATTCTCCAATTGATGGACATCCATTCATTTTCCAGTTTCCAGCCACCACAAAAAGGGCTGCCACAAACATTTTGGCAAATACAGGTCCCTTTCCCTTTGTTAGTATTTCCTTGGAATATAAGCCCAGTAGTAGCACTGCTGGGTCAAAGGGTATGCACATTTTGATAACTTTTGGGGCATAATTCCAGATTGCTCTCCAGAATGGTTGGATTCTTTCACAACTCCACCAACAATGCATCAGTGTCCCAGTTTTCTCACAGCCCCTCCAACATTCATCATTATTTGTTCCTGTCATCTTAGCCAATCTAACAGATGTGTAATGATATCTCAGAGTTGTCTTAATTTGCATTTCTCTGATCAATAGTGATTTGGAACACTCTTTCATATGAGTGGAAATAGTTTTAATTTCATCATCTGAAAATTGTCTGTTCATATCCTTTGACCATTTATCAATTGGAAAATGGCTTGATTTCTTATAAATTAAATTAAAGTATATTTTGGAGATGAGGCCTTTATCAGAACCTTTAACTGTAAAAATGTCTTCCCAATTTGTTACTTCCCTTCGAATCTTGTTTGCATTAGTTTTGTTTGTGCAAAAACTTTTTAATTTGATGTAATCAAAATTTTCTATTTTGTGATCAATAATGATCTCTAGTTCTCCTTTGGACACAAATTCCTTCCTCCTCCACAAGTCCGAGAGGTAAACTATCCTATGTTCCTCTAATTTATTTATGATCTCGTTCTTTATGCCTAAATCTTGGACCCATTTTGATCTTATCTTAGTATGTGGTGTTAAATGTGGGTCCATGCCTAGTTTCTGCCATACTAATTTCCAGTTTTCCCAGCAGTTTTTGTCAAATAATGAATTCTTATCCCAAAAGTTGGGATCTTTGGGTTTGTCAAACACTAGATTGCAATTTTTTTCACAATCTTGTCCTGTGATTCTAACCTATTCCACTGATCAACTAGTCTATTTCTTAGCCAATACCAAATGGTTCTGGTGACTGCTGCTTTATAATATAGTTCTAGATCAGGTACACTTAGACCACCTTCATTTAATTTTTTTTCATTACTTCCCTTGAAATTCTCGACCTTTTGTTCTTCCAAATGAATTCTGTTGTTATTTTTTCTAGGTCATTAAAGTAGTTTCTCAGGAGTCTGATTGGTATAGCACTAAATAGATAGATTAGTTTAGGGAGTACTGTCATCTTAATTATATTTGCTCGGCCTATCCAAGAGCACTCAATATCTTTCCAATTATTTAAATCTGACTTTATTTTTGTGACAAGTGTTTCATAATTTTGCTCATATAATTCCTGACTTTCCTTTGGTAGATATATTCCCAAATATTTTATACTATCGTCCATTATTTTGAATGGAATTTCTCTTTGTATCTCTTGCTCTTGGATTGTGTTAGTAATGTATGAAAATGCTGAGGATTTATGTGGATTTATTTTGTATCCTGCCACTTTGCTAAAGTTCTGAATTATTTCTAATAGCTTTTTAGCAGAGTCTTTGGGGTTCTCTAAGTATACCGTCATGTCATCTGCAAAGAGTGATAGTTTGATTTCCTCATTTCCTACTCTTAGTCCTTTAATCTCTTTCTCAGCTCTTATTGCCGAAGCTAGCGTTTCTAGTACTATATTGAATAGTAATGGTGATAGTGGGCAACCTTGTTTCACTCCTGATCTTACAGGAAAAGGTTCCAGTTTATCGCCATTACATATGATGTTTACTGACGGTTTTAAATATATGCTACTTATTATTTTAAGGAATAGTCCATTTATTCTTATACTCTCAAGTGTTTTTAGTAGGAATGGATGTTGGATTTTATCAAATGCTTTTTCTGCATCTATTGAGATGATCATATGGTTTTTATTAATTTGATTATTAATATGGTCAATTATACTAATAGTTCCTAATATTAAACCAGCCCTGCATTCCTGGTATAAATCCTACTTGATCATAGTGTATTATCCTGGGGATGATTTTCTGAAGTCTTTTTGCTAATATCTTATTTAAGATTTTAGCATCAATTATTCATTAAGGAGATTGGTCTATAGTTTTCTTTCTCAGTTTTCAATCTACCTGGTTTAGATATCAGTACCACGTCTGTGTCATAAAAGGAATTTGGTAGGACTCCTTCAATCCCTATTTTTTCAAATAGTTTATATAACATTGGAGTTAGTTGTTCTTTAAATGTTTAGTAGAATTCACATGTAAATCCATCTGGTCCTGGGGACTTTTTCTTAGGGAGCTGGTTAATAGCTTGGTCTATTTCTTTTTCTGAAATGGGACTATTTAGACTACTTACTTCTTCCTCTGTTAATCTGGGCAAGCTATATTTTTGAAGGTATTCTTCCATTTCATTTAAGTTATCGAATTTATCAGCATAAAGTTGAGCAAAGTAGCTCCTAACTATTGTTCTAATTTCCTCTTCATTAGTGGTGAGTTCTCCCTTTTCATTTTCAAGACTAACAATTTGCTTTTTCTCTTTCCTTTTTTTAATCAGATTTACTAAGGGTTTGTCTATTTTGTTGGGTTTTTCATAAAACCAACTCTTAGTTTTATTAATTAATTCAATAGTTTTTTTTCCTTTCAATTTTATTAATCTCACCTTTTATTTTTAGAATTTCAAGTTTCATATTTGTCTGGGGGGTTTTAATTTGTTCCTTTTCTAGCAATTTTAGTTGTAAGCCCAATTCATTGGCCCTCTCTTTCTCTATTTTATGCAAGTAGGCCTGTAGAGATATAAAACTTCCCCTTATTACTGCTTTGGCTGTATCCCACACATTTTGGTATGATGTCTCATTATTGTCATTTTCTTGGGTGAAGTTATTATGTCTATGATTTGCTGTTTTACCCAATCATTCTTTAGTATAAGATTATTTAGTTTCCAATTATTTTTTGGTCTATTTTCCCCTGGCTTTTTATTAAATGTAATTTTAATTGCATTGTGGTCTGAAAAGGATGCATTTACTATTTCTGCCTTACTGCATTTGATTTTGAGGTTTTTATGCCCTAGTATATGATCAATTTTTGTATAGGTTCCATGAACTGCTGAGAAGAAAGTGTACTCCTTTCTGTCTCCATTTAACAGCTGGGAAGTGTTAAGTGTCTGAGACCAGATTTTAACTCCGGTCCTCCTGAATTCAAGGCTGGTGCTCTATCCACTGCGCCATCTAGCTGCCCCAAACTGAGATCTATTAAAGACCTTAGCTTAAAAAGGCCAAGATCTCTCACTCCATCCAGGGCCATCTCCAGTTGTCCTGATCTGTAGCTGACCAATGAACTCAAATGGCTCTGGGGGAGAAGGTGAGGCTGGAGACTTTGTACAATCCACCCTGATTTAAATCCAATCTCATGGCATAACCTCCCTTTTGTTATGGTCCTTTTCAAGAACAATTGTCAGACAACAACAGCAAAGCATAACAGTATTTTGTGATATTCACAAATGATAATTTATTAATCTATTTCTCAAATGATGAGTAGCCCCTTTCATTTTTATTTCTTTGCTACTATATAGATCTGCTATAAATATTTTTGGTACCTATGGATCCTTCCCCTCCCCACTTCCTTTGGATGAGGACGGACAGTTTAGTAACATTTGAGACATAATTCCTACTTGTTTTCCACAATGTATGGGCCAGTTCACAACTCCACCTACATTTCATTAATGTTGGTATAACTCTTTTGGAGTAGAGTGAACATGACAGGAGCATATTCTACAAGAGTCCTACCCAGACCTGCAATGCCCTGTAATGTCATGGTTTTCCCTTAAAAGGCAGTGAAGCTGTAGATTGGGGAAATGGGGCTGCTGAGGTGGTTTCCCGCTTTCTTCAGGCATCTCCATATAAAGTCAAGAGGAGCTTTGTCTATTTGAAATAACATTGCATCTCTGCTGAATATACTTTCCATGCCATTGGTTTTTTTGTATGTTTGTTTGTTTGTTTGTTTTTTTCATGCCACTGTTAAATGTTCCACATTCCACAAGTGCCATATGTCATTGCAATCCTAAGCAAATCAACCTGGATCAGGTCTGGCCCTGATGTTTGAACCCCAGGCCATTCAGTGAACAAGGAGACTGAATTCGGTAGTTCTCTGGTGTCTTTAACAATAATGATTATTGTTGGCGTTTGTATTGGTTATAGTGTAAATCCTCAGCTTGGGGGTGAGGGGGAGCCAAATTCTTTCTTCTTCATATTCTCCCTCTAGTTAAACATTTGTTGTCCCCAACAAATCAATTTGGTGAGAAAGAAACTTTTGGGGGAAATTCATGTGGCACAATTGATCAATAATCCAGAAAGTCACATTCCTCCACAAGGATAAAGGTCTAACAGTTAGTAAGCATGGAGATTACATTTACTTCCAAATTCTTCCTCACAAGGTTTTAGCAAAAAAAATATTATTTTGAAAAACTTTTATATGTTACCTCTTGTCTTGGTCCTTGCAAAGTCTTTCCCCAACCCCTAGAAAAATAGTGAAAAGGGAAAAGTCTGGTCCCAGGAAATCTTCCAGAATGTAAAGCTTTCTGCAGGTGAATTATGGACTTGCGTGCAAATAGATGTCATCTCCTCACCCAACACATAAGAAATAAAACTATTTTGTCTTGGTGCCTTTATAATAATAGAGCCTACTGGGCTCAGAGAAGGCTGGTTTGCTCAACTTCTCTCTTGTTACAGTAATCCTCATCCCTGAATCCACAAGTGCAAAATCAGTCTCCTGGGGCAGCATGACATTTTCTTTGGGACCCTACGACCTATAAGGTACCCAAAACTTCTTCTGGAATCCCTCCAATAAATTAAATATTCCAACAGAAAGTCTGAACTAAAAATTTTCAGCATCTCCCTACAAAACTTTAAATTTAGCATCTAAAATTTCTCCAGGAAACCTTGCTAACACATAAGGCAATCTATGAATCTGAATCTATCTAACCCTTAGGATAATCAGACAATTAGAAAAGAAAAACAAATTTAACATGTCACAAAACATCTAGAATATCAAAGAAAATAATGAAAATGGTAAGAATGGAAAGTAAATAATACTTCTAAACCTCAAATTATATTACAAAGCAACAATCATCAAAAACACTTTGTACTAGATAAAAAATAAAAAAGTAAATCAATAGAACAGACCAAAGGGAGAATTGGAAATAATGGAACTCAATAAGTGACTATTCAATAAATCCTCAAGAATAAATTACTTAGGAAAGAATTCCCTATTTGATAACAACTGCTGAGAGAAAAAGTGGAAAATGAACTGGTAAGTAGTTCACAATAAGTTCAAAATGGATATGCAATATGAATATTAAAGAACATGACATTTTTTTAAAAGCTTAGAAGAAACACAGATCATATACCCTTCTCTGTTATAAGTAAGAGAAGAGTTCTGTTTTTTAAAATGTTTTTCTCAAGTACATGTAAAAACTACTTTAAATCTTCATTTTTACAATTTTGAGTTCCAGATTTTCCCCACCCACCCACAATTGAGAAGGCAAGCAATTTAATAAAGGTTATATATGTGCAATCATGCAAAACACATATCCATATTAGTTATGTTGTAAAAGAAAAGATAATAACAAAAACAAAAAAATAAAGAAGGTTCAAAAAAAATTGTATGCTTCACTCTGCATTCAGATTCCATCATTTCTTTCTCTGGAGGTGGTTGACATTTTTCATCACAGGTCCTTCAGAATTGTCTTGGATGTTTGTATTGCTAAGAATAGCTAAGTCATTCACAATTGATGATCACAGCATTGCTGTTATTATATGCAATGTTCTCCTGCTTCAGCTCAATTCACTTTGCAAGTTTTTCTAAAAGCACCCTACTCAAAAAAATAAATCCTTAACAAAGGAATAAAGGCAATTACAAAAGACAAACAAAATGTTGACTATAGGAAACTGAACAGCTTTTGAACAAACAAAATTCACTTAAGGGAAGCAATTAATAAGAAGAGGAAAGATTTGTATCAAAAATTTGGTCTTGAAGAAATAAAGACAATTTGCAAAAATATGACTAAAACTATTATCCAGTATATAAGTGGTTAAAGGATATAAACAGGAGTATCTAGATGGTGGTGGATAGGGTACCAGCTTTGAAGTCATTAGGGCCTGAGTTCAAATTTGACCTCCAACACTTCTTAGCTTTGTGACCCTGGGCGATTTGCTTAACCTCACTTGCCTTATAAAATTTTTTTTAGAAAGATATGAGATATAAACAAACAATTCTCAAAAGAAGTATCATAAACTATTAATAACTATATAAAAATATTCTAAATTAATAAGAGAAACTCAAATCAGAGCAACCTCACAGTTTCATCTCACACCCAGCAAATTAGGAAAGATGAGAAAATGTGGAAATACAAGATACTCCAAAAGTCTAAGTATAGTTTAAAACTATATAGGTAAGTTTTCAATCATTAATTTCAATTATTTCTGATTCTTTCTTGTGACTGTTCTACTAATCTACTTTTCTGTGTTTTTAGCCAAAATAAAATGTTTTTGATATGTGCTGCTTTATATTTTTAAGCTCTAGAAGCTACTGTAGCTTAAGCTGTACAGCTTAAAACTTCATTAAGGCTTTGGGACACCCTGTATTCAATTGTTGCAGAGGTTATAGAAAAACTGTCATGCAAATGCATTGTTAGTAGGAGTATGAATTAATTCAACTATTCTGGAAAGAAATATAGATTTAAGTAAAGTGGCTAACATGTATGTATGATATAGAGATTTCACTGCTTACCATAGAGCTGATCTTTAATAAAAGGGAAGGGTCCATATACTCCAAAATATTCAGAGTGGCATAAATATTTTTTAACAATAAAGACTGGAGGAGAAAGTAGAGGCCTGTCAACAAACTGTGGTATAAGAATATAATGGAATATTACTATGCTTAAGAAATGATGGCTATGATACCTACAAAGAATCATGGGAAAACCTGCATGAACTGAAATAAAGCAAATTAAACACGGCCAAGAAAACAACATACACAATGACTGTCATGTAAAGGGAAAGAAGATAAATCAGAAAAAAATTAATATTGCAAATTTACAACGAAAACAACTTGCTCCCAAAAAATAGTCATGAGAAAATGCCCCAACAATTCTCTTTTGAAGAGATGCATGTGCGTCATAGTTATGGAACATGGCATTTCCAATTATCAAATGTTTTCAGATTTTTCAGTATGTTGATCAGTTTTGCTGATTTTTCTTTTCTTCTCTATTTTTTTTTTTTTATTTCCTTGTTATAAGGATAGTTCTCTAGATAGAAGAAACAGAAGGATATGGGAACATCAAGTGATATAAAAAGCCAAAAGACTTAAATAAAAATTGATTTGAAACACAAGTTCAAAAAAAAAACTTAAAGAGATATAGGACTCCCCCAAAATTGATTGCAAGGTATTTAAAATATCAGGCAAGCTTTATCCCATGGGCATACAGTTCATAAGAACAAGCAGTGTGAACATATATCACAATAAAGAAAGCTTCTATATCTGCTTTAAAATAAGGGGACCAAAATTGGATGAGCTTATATAGTGTGTGTTTGGTAAATTATTAGGTACCAATATTTTAAGGATACAACATCTATATTGCTTTTTTGGGTTCTGTGTGCATAATAGACACAGTAATATAAGAAATTTCAGTACGTAAACATTCAATCAGGCAAAAATTATCTCCAAAAAAGTGACCATCCAACTACAATCTAAAACAAAAGAAAAAATGATAATTTTCCCCCAATAAATTCCCCAAAATATTAGGGCATTTAAATAGGAGAAATTCCAATGTAGAATCTCTCTCCTCAATGCTTTAGCGCTTTGATATCTATGGGAGAGCTACCTCCACTGGTGCAAATTATAACTCAGTTATATCTTATCCCATTTGATTCTTGCCTATTATCTTTCTACAAATCATCCATTGAGAAGCTAGATATTCAGTGAACAAGAGCCTGTCTTCTCAATTCTTTTTGAATTCTAGTTTACCAAGGATAATTATCCATTCTTTTTCATTTGTTACTTGGTCATACATCCTTGGTAGTTTCTTTTACATGATTTCTTATGAGCATATAAAAAACAACTAATTTTTCATTCACTCATTCATGAAAAAATCAACATTAGCAATAAATGGCAGCCTATTTATTTTCCCCTTGCTCTTTAAACTACCATAGATCATCTATATTTTTATTCTTCTGCATAAAAAGAGAAAAAAAACCTAAGAGATTATCAACCTTGCCCAGAGTCTCTGCACTATACAAAAAAGGAAAGCCACCTGCTTCCCAAGAGTAGCAGTTAGAAAAAAGAACACTTCTGGTGTAATGAAAAGAATTATGCTACATCATGAGCCTTTTTGGGTTACAGGGTATGATGTCCTTGGAAGGTTCCAATTAGCTCTTGCAGAACTTCTACCAAAAAGTGGAGATCTCTCGGGTAGGCAATGAGATTCTTTAAGTATGTCTTGCAGAATTTGGATGAGGAGATTGGAATTTGAACTTAAACTTCTAACTTCCCCTCTGCCCACTCAGACATTAGTGTCTAATTCAGGGACTTCCTCTTTATGACAGAAAGACCTATATTTCCTCATTATTTATTCATTCATTCAACAAATATTTCTGCAGCATTCACTATGCCCTCTTGCCAAATGTTCACATAAATATATCCCACTTAAACTCTTCTCTAACCTTTCTCCTTTCACCTTTCTCTCTCTCCCTAAATCCATCACTCCTCCCAATTCCTGCCCAGACTACTGGCATCTCTGGCCCCTAGGACCCTTTTTAGTTAAAGACATTTGTTCCCACTCTGAGAAAACAAGCCTCTAAGCTTTGCCTGAGCAGGAAGGGTCAGAGACCAGGTAGTTTTCCAGAAAACATGGAGAAAAAAAAAAAAAAAAAAGGAGAATTAATAGCCAGAAGAATGTAGGGAAGATCAACAGTCCTATGCTCAGTTTGGGTAAAGAAGCCTTTGTATGTTTTGAGGAAAGAAAAAGTTAGGAAGGGCCTGCAAGATGAAGTCCTTGTACATTCTCAGAGTAAACTGCAACAAGGCAAAGAGCATCAATGTATCACTGGGAGAAGACCTAGTGGTTTTGTATTTTTCCTGTAGGGAAGTTCTAGCTCAGGAAAATATGGTTCACTAATGAAGCTAGATTCCAACCTAGAAATCAAAACAGAGGGGCTCTTGGGAGCCCCATTACCAAGCCTATGGAACTTGGTACCCGGGGTAATAAAAGTAATAGCTATGTGTTCCAGGGCTTAGAAAGCACACTTAACGGTGAGGCAGTCAGTACTAGCACTTTTTTTTGCCATGTGGGGGATTTACGTCCTTCTACACTTCAGAGCACCTTGTACTTTGAAAGTTGGGAGGAGGGTTGGATTGAAAGGTTAAATGATTCACCCAGTCACAGAGCTGTTATGCATTTCCCCCATGCCATTTTTTACAGATAGAGAACGTCACAAAGACTGGAGAAATTCAAACTCGAAAGAAAAGGTGATTTGTACACTATCACATAGCCAGTAAGTATCAGAAGCAGCACTGGAACTCTGGCCTTCTCGTTCTAGGACCAGTGTTCTTTCTACCATGCAACATTGCCTCAGGGGTAATTATTTCTTGTCTTCCTTTCTCTGAATCCAGCCCATCAAGCATTTGTACTGCAATACTATTGGGAAACACTGGAAAAATATGAGAGAGAGAACAATGGGCTGTACCAGACAATTCCTAAGGCCCCTTTTGACTCTAATATGGTATTTCATGTCTATGAAAAAGGAAAAAAAGTCTCTTTACTGAGGAGCTGATATGGAGTAAGAGAAAATAAAAGGAAAGTTAATAATAATAATAATAACTAATGTTTACACAGTACTTAGTAGATACCAGAAACTATAAATATCAAGCATTTTACAATTACTAACCAATTTAATCCTTTCAAGAATTCTGAGAGGTAAGTGCTGTAATTATCTCCATTTTATAGATAAGGAAACTGAGACAAATATGGGTTAAGTTATTTGTCCAGAATCACATAGATAGTGTCTGAGACAGGATTTGAATTTGGTCTTTCTGACTCTGGGCTTGGTCCTCTATGCACTAATGAGTGCTACTAGAATGAGTGCCCTCCAAAAAATGCATAGAAAGAAAATCAGAAAAAGGAAGAAATAGAGACTGCCACACACTGCTCTCTCCATCTTGTGCGTCCAGCTCATTTGCAACTTATACGAATTACACAGTTAGCCCTTTATTACAAGCTATGATCTCACGCTGTTTTATTCTTTAATGTATAGATGTTTACAACATGCAATTCTTATCAAATACATTCTCTTCCTGCTGGTGCTTGTGACATTCAAATATGCTACACTGATCTTGGGATAATTCTGCTGAGGCATTTGCCAACACACACACACAAACTAACGGCCAAAGCCTTCCCCTGGAAATCCCATCACCGGACTGATTACCCTTGCCCTGAGAGGGATATTCTACAAGCATGAGCTGAACTGTGTCTCCGGAGTGTTAAACTCCAGCTTTTGAAAACCCCATTTGGGTATTGCCCTGGACTTCTCAGCTCCACAGTAGCTTGGTGAGACCATTAAGACATACATCTCAGGGCAGCTAGGTGACGCAGTGGATAGAGCACCAGCCTTGAATTCAGAAGGACCCGAATTCAAATTTAGCCTCAGACATTTAACACTTCCTAGCTGTGTGATCCTGGGCAAGTCACTTAATCCCAATTGCCTCAGGGGAAAAACAAAACAAAAAACATACATCTCACCCAATGTTTGATGCTCCTATTCTTAAATCCCCAGTGATTGGAAATCAACTCTATCTAAAGAGATATATAACCAGAGTCTAAAATTTCTATGCAAGTGTAACAGGGACTGGACAATAAGCCCGGTGCTTAAATCTAGTCCTCTAGTCCTTAAGAGGCCACACAGAGTGCTCAGTGTATGCAATTCCCCTAAATGGAAGAGGCTGGGGAACCTGCCTTCATGTGATGGTGTATAATGAAAGTGTCTTGCTCCCTAGCATGAAATACATACACACATTTTTAACTGGTTCCCATCTTTGGGTAAAGAAAAGCCTTTTTGGCTTTTATTGGACCCTACATTCAAAAAAGCCCTAAAAAGCCAGGACTATGTTCCTGTCAGACTTGCACGTATTGGATGATGAGAACAGACTAGTAAGGGCCTCTGGATGAAGGGTTGAGAGTGGGACTTTAAGATTTTCTTTCACCCAGAGCTTCCTCTAAGCCAAAAGTGTATGGTTCTGATATTGTTTTGGGCTATATTACACCTCTGCTTTCCTGCTTTTAAATGAAGAAAACTGGGGAAGGCTGTATACAATCTTATAAGTTTTAAAAGGTCAGGAGAGTGAGCCACCAGGAGATCTGAGAGCAGAGTTCATGCCAAGGGTTAATAAAGGCCATCCAGTCTTAGGATGCAAAAATAAAAAACCCAAGAGATGACCTTCAGAACATCCCAGCAGTAGCTGAGGTGTAGACTCATCCAACAGCTTATGCCACATTTGGACATACACTTAGTAGAACCAATGCTATATAAAAATTGCATTAAATTGTAGTTCCCTCTCCTGAGAGACTGAAGTGGGATAGGGGAGAGAGTGTGCCATATAAGTGTTAAGGGAAGTGTTTTATCTTTAAAATAAACATTCTTTTATTTAAAAAAATAAAGCAATTAGTTGCTGTCCATTGGTTATATGAAAGTAGAAAGTCAGACGGGTTTCTTTCTAAGATTGAGAACCTGAGCCTATGGTATTAAAGAACTGCCTCCCAAACTTCTTAAACCCCAAATTCTTTAACTTAAGCTTCTTAAACTGTGTGTCATGACCCCATATGAGGTGTTGTAACTGAATATGGAGGTTGCAAAATTATGACTTATTATCAGTAAACATTTGATTTGTAAACCTATTTTATATATTTATATGCCCAGGTCATGTAAAAATTTCTTAGGTAGAAAGGTTCAAGAATGACAAGAGTTTAAAAAGCTCTGGTTTAGAATCCTACAGGGTCAATGCATTTAGCCTCCACTGAGAGTAAAGTTACTGTTGCACAATATTAGCATCTAAAAGAGAAGATTTCAGCCTCCTCCGAGAGCATTTCTTTTGCAGCATATTCATGGTTCTGATAGCTTCTCAACACTCAACACTGCATAGACAGTATATTTGATTTTTTTACAATGAAAATCTATGATACATGTACAGGCATGTATATGCATGTGCATGTATAAACATGTATTGCATATATTTCTATGGCATGTAATTCTATTTATGTGCATGCATATATACATATGGATTGTGTATTATATATCTGTATGTGCATGTGAGCATATATATGTATGTGTACATATTACACTATGTGTGTATGCATGGAGGTATGTAGTTATCTACATGTACACATGTATGCATTGTGTCATATGCATACATCTTGACTTGTGTAAAGCACATATATGCCTTGCATGGGCATACATGTGTCTGAAAATTGCTGCGTGTCTGTGCATATGTGTAACATTATTAGTTGCTTGCCCGTGTATGCATGCATGAATATGCAAGTCTGCCTGTGTGAATATATGGGTGTACATATACATGCAAATGCACATATATTTAAACAGTGATTTCACTAGTGTTGGAATCTCCAAGTGAAGAACTTCCCCTACCATGGCAAAATCAAACTTTTCCTACAACTTTTAGCCTGAGACACTGAAAAGTTAAGTTTCACAGAGTCCCACAGCTAGTATATGTTAAAGGCAAGACTTGAACCCAGATTTTTCTGACTCCAGGAATCACAGCATCATACATTTACAGTTGGATGGAAACCTAGGGGCAATCAAGTCCAACACAAATTTTACAGAGGAAGAAACTGAAATTGACTCCCTTCCCTCAAAGTCCAACCCATCGGACAATGCCATTTATAGTGCATTAATTCCATTTATAGTGGTTAAGTGACTTGCCTATGGTCATGGGGATAGTAAATATCTGAAGCAAGATTTGATCTCAGGTCTTTCTGATTACAAATCAGTCTTCTAGCCCCTATACTATACTGTAATTTTATTTATGTAAATATTTGTGTATATTATGTGTATATATGTATATAATTATATTCAACATTTGTCTATATACATGTGTATATGTGCATATACATATATATGTATAAATCTATATGTATGTATGCATTGGGATGCATATATATGTCATGTGCATGTGTATCTTTCTATCTATATATAGAGAGAGAAAAAAAAATTTCAGACTTCTTATGAATATTTTAAGATTTTTTTTTGTTGCTTTCAATGTAACAAATCTAAATAAATTAACAAATCAAGATATATGCCAGCTAGACAGTGTCCTTCTTATGGACCAG
This sequence comes from Sminthopsis crassicaudata, assembly GCF_048593235.1. Classification (NCBI taxonomy): domain Eukaryota; kingdom Metazoa; phylum Chordata; class Mammalia; order Dasyuromorphia; family Dasyuridae; genus Sminthopsis; species Sminthopsis crassicaudata. Next base: position 252,375,688 of record NC_133618.1, read on the forward strand.
AACCACAGATTACACTTTTTTTTCTAACACCACAGAAACGAGCACATACAAAATGTCCAATAAATATTTAGCTGACTTTGAAAAAGCTAGAAGGAAAAAAAATGATGGGACTTAAAATTATATGTCACCAATCCAATTCTAATCCCTTTGATTCAATCCATTTCATCTTTTTAATCCTCTCTTGTCTTCTCAGCTAAGTGATCATTCTCTGAGAGGAGGAAATCATGTTTTTTTCCTAGAGACTGAACCCAATAAGGAGAATATCCTCCTTCCATATGAAATGACTGACAGGGGTGAAGCTGAAGAAGACAAAGCAATTGTTTTCAGCGCTGTTCTTTTTAAACATCCCCATTTGCCAAGCTAATGTATGACAGTCTGGTCTGTGATCTCTTACTTGCCTCCTGAGTGTCTACAATGGGGCCCATTGACTCTGGCTGCAGGATAGAAGTCAAAGAAACATCTCAGACTCGGTAGTTACACAAGTTTCAAATCTAGGTCTTCAACCGAGCACTTTAAAATTATAACTAAGAATAGACTTACATGCTGGTTTTTGTTCCTCCTTCCATCCTAGAAAATTACAAATATAGAACAACTTCTTCAAGAAAAAACAATTGGAAATGAAACCCCCTCTGAGTTTCACCTCACCAAAACAAGGAATGTCTCAAAGCCACTGCACCATGAATTAAAATATGGGGGAAGTTAATTCATTAATTAATGAGCCATATAATTGTCTCAAGTCTTTATTTATTTTTAGTGCTCTTTCTCTCTCTCTGGGTCTGTCTCTGTCTTTCTCTGTTTCTCTGTCTCTCTTTCTATCTCTGTCTCTGTCTCTTTGTTTCTTTTCCCTGCTGTGTATAAGTAAGGAAACTCAATCCAGCCTTGTAAGACTTTAGTCCCTAGAGCAGCTAAAAATCAGATTAGAACAGTTTGAAACATCAGCTATTAGAGCCCTGTTAATTATTATCATTAGCATAACAATCAGAACTTGAAATCTTGAAGATAAAAATTTTCAGGAAGTTTAAATGAAAAGAAATTCAGCAAAGTTGCATAATATTGGCCCTCACCAAAGAATATCACAGCTACAATCACCTTCTTGGAGGATCTCTTGCTGGAGAAGGAACTCCAGATCCCTTCTATAGGAGACAGCTCAGGTGGTACAGTAGATTTAATACATTATATATAGAACCAGGAAGATGAAAGTTCCAATTTGTCCTCAGATGTGTGACTTTAGGCAATGGCCTCTGCTTCAATTTCCTCATCTATAAAATGAGAAAAATATATATTATCTATTATTAAGATCATACATGTTAAAGAACATTAGCAAACTTTGAATGTTAGGATTGTTATTAGGTGAGAAAGTTCCAATTTACATGCTTCAAGGCTTTGCTGACATACTTGACACTGCTGACCACCCTTTTCTTCTGAAAACTCTCTTCTCTCTGGGTTTTAGTGTTTCTCCACCTGTAAAACTGGAGGATAGTATTAATTCTACCAATCCAATAAGGCAGTCGTGAGGAAAAATCACTTTGGAAACCTTAAAGTGCTCCCTAAATGAATTATGTCGTTCATTAGGTTAGACAAAGAAAAACAGAGACAGAAAGACAGAGATGAAAGAGACAGACCCAGAGACAGAGAGAAAAAGAAAAGAGACACGGACAGAGAGACAGCTCTTGTTTTTTTGTGAAACAACCAGAAGGCCACTATCACTGAATCAAAGGGCACATGTAGGGGAATAAGGTGTAAAGAGGCTAGAAAGGTAGGAAAGGATCAATTATGAAAGGCTTAGAATGCCAAACAGCATTTTGTAAGAGCAGTGGAAGGAATCTTCCCAGAAAATGGAATCATCAAAGACTTTTCTCACCTCCCAATCCTGTGTCTCCTGACCTGAAGGTACTTAGGATATTGGATTCTGTGGAAGATTTATATAGGGAAAAAATGAGCAAGTACCTCAGGATGAGAAGGCGTGGAAGAATTTTGATCTGCTTCATTCAGTTGGCAGAAAGTTGATATTATAAATATTTCACAGTATCAAAGTATAACATTTCTTTGTTTCCTCTACCCCATCAGCATGCTCAGTCCGCACTACAAGTAAGTGCATGGAAATTTTGGGAAGAGAGAAGGAGGAGCATTGCTTACAGAAATGTGTACCCTGGGATTATCACGGCCAACAAAAAGCAGTCTAAAGAAGCAGACAAATAGAACACACAAATCAGATTTGCTTATATAGCTCTTTAAGGTTTACAGAGCACTTTTTTCACAACAATTCGAGTTGTAGTACCTAGCAAGATGGGGGAGAACTCTGAAACTGTGTCCCCTTTAATCTTTAAGAGAAGGGAGATTCGGAGTCTTGGACCCTCCTCTGGGAAAGAATATGTTCCCAGACAAGTGAAGTGGTTTCATTGATCTTTTGGGGATGGCCCCGACCCTCTTCAGGAAATTCCCAAGCCTCTGGGAAAAAGCCTTCAAAATGATTTTATTCATTTGGAGATCTGGGCCTGATATTCCTATTGGGTGGCTTGAAACTCCAAGATAAGTGATCTCTTGTCAACTGGAAATCTAGGCCTGGGGGCATTGGCAACATTGAAGGAATCTCATTCAATGGAAGCCCCCCAGACTGCCAGTAAAAAGACAACCCTGAACCCCAAATCTCTGCAGAAGTCCGAAGCAGGATTATGCCTTGCCAAGAATCCTCTCTTCTTGGCACAGTTGCCTGCCAGGACACTGCCCACTATGAAGATGCCCTCTTCTCAGTCATAACCTTTTATTACATTTCTGACAGGACTTTGCCACTCTGTCTTCTTAGCAAAACTGGCTTCTCAGTGCCAATAAAATGCCTTTTTATCCCTTCAGACTTTTCAGGTATTCGAATTCTTTCACACTAGACCTGGGGGCCGACCAGAAGGGATTCCCCACCTCAATTCTCATACCTCTCCACTACCACTAGACCCGAATCAACAAGACAGAGATTTTTATATCAAAAAGTAAATTCCAAAATAAATTAGATGATCTTTCCCAAGGCAATATGGCAGTTAAAATTTGAACTGGGGTCTTTTCCCCCCACTACAAAGTCAATGCTTTTATTTCACAGGAGAAACAAGTTTCATATTTCTTCCCCTCACCAAAAATTATGATTTTTTTCCTAAGAATTGATTTAATGACCAGGCCCCAAAAGGGATCAGTTTTAACATTCACGGAAGTTACTAGACAAGTGCTCTTGGAATCTATCATTGACCCTTTCCTATTTAACATTTTTATCAATCATTTGATGATAAAAGTTTAAATGGAATGATTATCAAACTTGCAGACAACATAGAGATAGGAAAAATAGCTAAAATAGGAAATTATGGAATTAAGATCCAAAACAACATGGACATATTAGGAAAAAAAGATGAATCTAATAAGTCTAATAAAAAAATGTATGGGTAGTCAATCAACAAACAATTGTTAAGTACCTATAATGTGCCAGACTCTGTGCTAGTCACTGAGGAAACAAATATGAAAAACAAAATAGTCAATAAAGTAAAAAGTGCACAGCAAAGAACAGAGTACAAAAAGCCTGGGTAGCTTTGAAAACAATGTGTAATGTTTATTTTTCCTTAAAATGGAAATATATTGTTTTATACCAAATCCTCTCATCTTCTGCTGTATATACGTGGATTTTTTTTTCCTTTTTTCTTTTTATATTAAAGTTTAAAAATAAAAAATTACACACACACACACACACACACACACACACACACACACACACACACGAAGAAAGTAAAATAATCCCAACCATCAAGTAACTTCCATTCTACTAGGGTATAGAGTTAGGGGAAGAGGATATAACATGTTTACAAGCAAGAAAATAAGGGATATAGGAGATGATATTGATAATGATGATGATAGCTGGTATTTATATTATTTTTTGAAATTTGCAAAGCACTTTACTAACTTTATTTTATTTGATCTTCATGGCAACATAATAAATATATGTAGCACCTGGGGGAAGCAGGAAGCTTCTTGGGGAAGAAAGCACTTGAGTTTTAAAAGGAATTTACCATTCTAAGAGGAGGAGCTGAAGTTGGAGAACTTTCCAAGAATGGCAGACAGACTACAAAGACCACAAGAGCAAGAAGGAAGCCAATGGAATGTTGTAAAAAGAACACCGACTAAATTAGTCATATATAATCAACCTGGTAATACAGGCTGGAGTCAGATTGTGAGGGGTTTGAAATGCCAAAGAAAAGTTTATATTTTATCTTAGAGACTAGAGAACCACTGAAGCTTCTTGAGCAGAGCTGTGACATGGACCGATGTGCGTTTTAGAAATATGAATCTAATACTATAACATATCTAACATATATGGAACTGCCTGCCATCTGGGGTGAAGGGAAGGAGGGGAAAATTCGGAATAGAAGTGAGTGCAAGGGATAATGATGTAAAAAAAAACTACCCATGCATATGTACCGTCAAAAATAAAAAGTTATAATTATAAAATTAATAAAAAATAAAGTGTTTTTTTTTTTTTAAATATGAATCTAGTATCTGTGTGGAAAATGGATTGGAGAGAGCTAGGAACTGTGCTAAGCACTGGGAATACAATAAAGACAAAAGATGGTCCTTGCTCTCAAGAAAACTAAAATGTCACAAAAATCCAGGAAAAAGAAAGAAGGGGAAGGGTCAGAATGACAGTGTCATACTCCACAGATTAATCAAGAAGGATAAGGACTGAGAAAGTAGTCGTCCTGGTCACAACATTTTAAGAAAGACATTCACAAATTAGAGTGAGTCCAGAATAGGACAATCAAAAGAGTGAAACAATTCTAAATTATAACTTAAAAGGATCTTTTGAAAGAAATGATGATAGGAAGAAGTGGATTCAGGAGGGAAAGGACATTTGTTTTCAAGTATTTGCAGCTGTGCTCAAGTGAAAGCAGGACTCAACTTGTTTTACTCAAGCACAGATAACAGAGTCAGGAGCAAAAGATGAATATTTCAGAAAGTCTATATTTAAACTCAATATAAGGGGAAACCTATTCCAAAGTAAAACGCACTATCTTGGGAGACCCTGAGGTCCCCCTCACTGGCAGTCTTTAAACAGAAACTAGACAACCACTTGTTGGAAATGCTAGAGAGGGTTCAGCTATCACTCTCCAGTTCAGGGATGAGTTGGATAATGAACTCTGGAGTCCATTTCCACTCTGAGATCTGAAGATTCTAATTCAAAGGCCAAGACTAACAGCTGTTGTTTGCCTGAAGTCATCAGATCTCTGTGTGTGGAAGTATCCTTCTGGCCCAGTCTTTCCAAAGGGTCTTCACAAGACTCCACTAATCCCTATTAAGCCTACCTCCAACAGTCTGTAGGGCTTCATTTGAGTTGGCAAACAAATTTTCCTTCAGAAACTTAATAACTGAAAGACAACAGCTTCCCTACCCGCTAAATGCCATCAGAAATCCCTGAAATTAAGTCATAAAAACTTCATTACAAAAATCATCTTTAATAGCATTTATTAAAGCCACAAAACAGAAGAAATGGATGCCTTGTGAGTAAAAGGATCAAATTCTCATAATATCCTGAGCCTCATTTGCCTTCTAAATCTGCTCCTTTGCTAAATTAATTGATGAACTCTTGAAGAGCCTTTTCCTCCCTCCATCTGAGGCACAGACCTAAGTGGCTGTTTGAATATAATGGAAACATCTGATTAACCAAATTGTATAAACAGCCTGGAGTTGCAGATTGAAAAAAAAAAAGAAAAAGATACTTTGCGATGTCCTCTCTTGGGTAACCAGTAAATCATTGTCAGTGAGCATTGATTAATAGATGGCAGCTTTGCAAGTGGGTGCTGTGCTAGGAAAAATGCCAAATAGATGTATGTGTCGGAAAGAGCTGGACTTGGTCTCAGGAGGACCTGAGTTTGGCTTTTGGCTCTGTCATTTACTAATAATTGTACATTCTTGGCTAAGTCATTTCAACTCTTAAAGCTTCAGTGTTCTCCTTTGTAAAATGAGAGGGGTTTGGACTAGTTGATCTCTAAGTTTCCTGTCAGATATAGTTCTTATGATGCTGTAAAACTCTTCTAAAGTCCACTCATGATGGCCAGGGCTCTGCATTGTGCAACTCTTTTCCAGTCAATGGGAAGAATAAAAGCATAAAAGAATCTCAGCCTGTGGACCCGCAGAGCTTAAGGAATCGAATCTCTCTCTTCCCTCCTCTCTCTCTTCTTTCTCCTCTCCTCTCCTCTCCTCTTCTCTATCTCCTCTCTTGATCTCTCTCCTTTCCCCCTTTCTCCTTCACCCCACTTTCTTTCTCCTATCTCTCTTCTCTTCTCCCTCTCTTCCTTTCTCCCTCCCTCTCTTCCCCTATCTTCTTTCTCCTTTATCTCTCTCTTCCTCTCCCTCCTTCTCTCTCTTCCCTTTTCCTCTTTCCCTCTCTCTCCTCCACCAGAACTGTTCTTTGACAGCAATGGAGATGATAATGGTCTCTCCTTGCCCAGAGGAAAGCCACCTTTCTTGTCTTGTATGCTGTAGCTGAGAGTGTTGGAATTGAAATTAAAGAGACTGCCTCTTATTTTATTACTGTGTGACCCTGGATAGGTTTGGTCCTCTTATTGACCCACAGTTTTCTGCATTAGGGATTTAAGTGAGGATCATAAACTTAGAGGTAGATGGGACCTCAGAGCTCATCATGAACAAAACTCTCATTTTATAGATGAGACATGGGGAGATTGGGGCTTGCCCTAAGGATATATAGTGTCCTGGGGAGGACTTGAACTCAACATCTCTATCTACAGAGCCAGTGGACTATCCAGTGTATCCTTGGAAGGGTCTCTGAGACCCTTTCAAAGCCTGCCATTTCGTGGTCAGGAGCAGGAAAAACTGTAGTTCAATTAAACATTCTGATGAGTCCAGGAGGTATCCTACTTATACTTTTCTAGATGGTGATGGAACCCAACAACAGGGCTTTACTTTACTATAAGATTTGTATAAAATGCATTTGCCTTGCTGCTTACTAAAGGCTTAAATTCCTCTAATGCAGAAAAAGGTTTATCATACAAATGACCTTGGGAAGAAAAATCAACCTAACACTAAGTGGTAAATGCCTGCTAACAGATCCTTTCTTGAGAACTGTTTAATAGTGAAAGAGGAGACAGACAGAATCGTAAGTACATTGGGCCCTGGAATAAGGATATTGAAGCATCACAAAAAGCACAGATCAAAGAGGCTGGATTGTTGGAGTCCAGCTCCAGTGAAAACCAAGAGTGTGAATGAATATCTGAGGCCAGGTGGAAGATATGCCTTGCAATCTCCATTTCCTAGTCTAAGGATTTTTCCCACTAAGGCAATTGGGGTTAAGTGACTTGCCCAGGGTCACTCAGCTAGGAGTGTTAAGTGTCTGAGACCAGATTTGAACTCAGGTCCTCCTGCCTTCAGGGCTGGGGCTCTGTCCACTGCGCCACCTAGCTGTGTAGCTGCCTGGTACATACATACATATATATACTTTTTAAGCTAGTATTACATTATTACTAGCTACCTTCAGGTGATATCATATACCTTCCAGAGTAAATCCAATCCATATTGTGACATTTCAGTATCCACCTTAACGATCAATACCAAGGTACTTATCCACTCAGAAACAGCACAGTTGTGTTGCTCATCAATACCCACAGAATATTTGTGATTTTATCAATACTAAAGTATTTGTCCAGAGTAGTAAATAGCAAAAATTATCATACTAATGTATTTTCCTTAAGTATGTCTTTATTGACAAATGGCAAATAATATAATTAAAATGACTTGCTCCTGTGTCATGTATTCTCCATCTAGGTTATCCTAAATTTATCAAGTATGTCTTTATACTTCATTTTTAGGAAGACGGTGAGCCAATAGTTTGAATCACTTGCCCTAACAGAGAGCAGGTCTGACGTAATACCTAGACTGGACTCTTGCTGTCCATGGACGTTTCTCAGTACTGGATTCCTCAAAGAGAATCCTTGCTTCCTTCATAAATATCCAGGGGCTTTCTTTGGGAAATCTACCCAACTGCCATTAATAATGACATCATTGCATCATGAGCAATGAAGTATAATGGGAAGGATTCCAAGCCTGGAGTTAGGTGAAACAAGTTCAAGTTCTGGTGCTGACATTTCCTACTGTGCGTCTTTGGTTCTGTCTCCGATTCTTCATCTACTCATCAGAAAGATGGAGATAAGAAGGCTTTTACTACCTGCTTCTTGAAGCAGTGATGCAAGTTCCTTATAAACCATAAAGCACTACAAATATCATTATTATCTACCCCTTACTTCCCCTGCTCCGCTACAACAACTGTCTTTCTCCTTGTTCCTTTATGAGTCAGGTGTAATAGAAAAAGAGTAAGAATCAGAATTAAAAGACATCCCAAGTTAAGTCCCAGCTCCCCAATTTACCAGTTTCCTGCAGGGACCAATCACAGATTCATTGATTTAGTGCTAGGAGAGAAATTAAAAGGCCATCCAATCAAATCTCATTTTACAGATGAGGAAACTAAGACACAAGTCAATTGATTTATCCAAGGCAGTGAGATGGCAGATGCCAGGTTTGAACCCAGCACCTTTGACTTTAAGGCCAATATTTTCTCTATTTATTTAAATGCTCTGAGCCTTATTTTTCTCATCTGACAAATGGGAGAAAAACTACTTTAATACTACCTACATCACAGAGCTGCCGAGGGGAGAATGTGAAGACCATTCTATTATCTTGACAAGTCACATTTTGGAGATATCATCTTCCTCCTGGTTTCTCTAAAACTCTGTGTTTTTTTCATGCAAGAGAACTGAACAGACTTGGCCCGGGCTGGTCAGGAAGTCAGCCTTGGAACCAACTATTAGTTCTCTGTACTGATTGGTATTAATCACCTCCCTACAACGAAATTATCCTTAATAGCCAAGCTCTTTCTTCCCGGCAATCTGGCTCCATACCAGAAGAGGAATAATAAGTTTACATTAAAAAGCAGTATCTCCCAACTGGAACATAAAAGTGATTGACATTAATTGCCCGTTAGGCCTAGTGACAGGCAATTATTTTTTTAAATTAAGGCACAAAGTTAAGTATTTGCTTTCCTATTTAATGATAAACCTACTCCTGCCTGAAGCAGGTCTCCTTCTAAGAATTTAAAACATTGTGATAGTCCTAGGTTAGTGTGCTGAAGAAGAGACAGAAAGGTTTGGTCCCAGCAAAAAATAAGATGGGACCTTTATTCATCTGAACCATCCCATTTTTAGGTATTTTCCAGGCCCTGGCTCTAACCGTTTTTCCTCTACTCATCAATGAAAATTGTCCCTTAAATGCTGTGACCCCCAAATATGTCATGCATAATTCCTCCCCAGGTCTGTTTATACTCCTGGAATGCCTTTCCTTTTCCCTCTGCTTATAGGGTTTTACCTATCTTACAGACACTCAGCTTCCACCTCTTTTGTCTGAAACCTTGCATGAAACAATAACTACTAAGCTGGTCACTATTGTCTATGTAATTTTTCACCCAGGAATATAAAAAACGGGAATTTATACCAAGAAACTCAGAAAGAAAGAGCAAGGTCCTTTTTGTTTAAAATGTTTATGGTAGTATTTTTATAATCGCAAAGAACTAGAATGAAGGTGGGTACACAACAATTTGAGAAGGGATAAATTAATTACAGCATATGAATGTATTGGACTAGAATTGCATTATAACAAGAATTCAGAGAAACTTAGAAAAAATGGTACAGACTAATGCAATGTAAAGTATGAACAGGAGAATAATGTATATAATAATCACAATAATATAAAAGAAAATTGGATTGAAAGACTATAAAATACTGATCAATGAGATTACAATAATCACTTTAAAAGATTGATGGTAGAACTCCTGCTGTTTCTTGACAGAGAGGATGATGGATTAGAGATACAGAATGAAGCATATGTTTTCAGGTATGGCCAAGATGTTGATTCCTTTTTCTTGACTGCTAGATTTTTTTGTAACAAGGGAGACATCTGTTGAGTGATGGAAATCACTAGAAAAAGAAAATGATATTTAAAAGGGGTGGAGGTAAATATTTCAATAAAACAAAGATTAATTTAATAAATAGAAAGTCTTCCCTGACTACTCACCCTATTTTGAATTACTATAACAGTGATTATTTATGCAAACCATTTGGCATGTGGACTAGAATGTCATGTATTATTAATTATAGAATCATGTAGTTTTAAAGCTAGAAGGAGACTTAAGATTGAGGCCCAGAAAGATTGAATAATTTGCCCACGGTAACACAGGGAATGTCAAACCTAGGTCCTCTGACTCCAAACTGTAGGTCTCAAATCCAATAAATGGAAAAGCTCCAGGGAAATTCAGAAACCTTTTACAGGGAAGTTGAGTCACCCAGCAATAAGGAATCATTCTTTCACGTGAACCAGCATCAACCTCAAAAACTTCTCCTTTCCCCCAATGCCTGGTCCTGCAAAATCCAAACAAGAACCCTCTAAAAATGCACTAGACTTTCCTAGGTGGGGAGAGTGTACCCCATTCCCTCCAGAGTCTGAGTGGAGTGCCCAGAAGATGTGTTTCTACCACTGTCCCTAACGACTCCTTCATTTTGCAAATATTTCCTCTGTTGTGAGCTCCAGCTTTACTCATTCTGGGCTTTTGTTGGTCCAGACTCAGTGTTCTTCTCACTAAACAGACTCCTTCTCATGTTAAAGCAAAAAAGGAATATTAAAATATGAAAGGATAGAATGAAGAAATGCCAGACCTAAAAAATGAAGAAATGCCAGTCATCCACTTTTTTCCCCTTTAACCAGGTAGAAAACTGTATTTTTTCATGTAGCAGACATCTCCCCAAGTGGTGGATAACTTATTTCCACTTCTAATCTGAGTCATAGGAGTTCCTATTCTGAAAAAGCCTCTATAGCTCAACAAGCATAATAGAAAAGCATAGTGGGTCTTAGGGTAGCCAGAAAAGAGAGAAGCCTAGTATTTTAGGCAAATAAATTCTATTCTTCTTCCTCTTTTTTCCCATCCATACAGCAACAACCTAGATCAAGTCCTCATCATGTCACTCATGGACTATTGTAAGAGTTTCTTTTATTGCCCTCCCTGCTACAAGGTAATATTATATTAGGTATAATAGGTAATATTACATTATATACAATATATGATATTGTATATTAGGTGATGTTATGTTACCTAATAAAATTAATTTCCTTTTTAAAAAATAATAACTTTATCTTTTCAAAATACATGCAAAGATAGTTTTCAACATGCACCCTTGCAAAACCTTGTATTCCAAATTTTTCTCCCTCCTTTCCCCTCATCCCTTCCCCTAGACAGAAAGTAATCCAATATATATTAAACATGTGAAATTTTTCTATACACAATAAAATCCATTTTCCACAGCTCCCAAAGAGATTTTCCTAAAACTGTGACACTCTTCTCAATAAACTTCAGCAGTTCTCTGTAACCTCTGGAAACAAATATAAAGCATTCTGTTTGAAATTTAAAGTCATCCACAATCTGATTCCAACCTCCCTTTCCAGCTTTGTTCCAATCATTCCCTTTCATGTTAACACAGAGTTAAACCGGTCTTCTTACAGTTCCTCATTAAAATATTCAATTTGCTTTCCATGATTTTTCAGTGACCACATCCCTTTCTTAGAATGTACTCCCTCCTAGAATCCCTGGTCCCCTTCAATACTCAGTTCAAGTACTATCTTGTGCATGAGGTCTTTCCTGATGCTAGAGCCCTTTCCCCAAACACCTCATATTGATTTTGTGTATGCCTTATATGTGAATATATATATATATCTATGAATATATGCTCTCCCTCAATAGAACATAGACTCTTTGAGGGCAGATTTGATTTTGTTTCAGTGCCTTTACCTGGTCCTGTAATGCAATGTAAAGTATGAACAGGAGAATAATGTATATAATAATCACCAGTGCTTTATCACCTAGCACAGTGCCTAGAACATTACAAGTACTAAATAAGTGCTGGTTGATTTGCTCTTGCTCACAGAGCTTCTCAGTGTTGCCTTTTGATTTTGATACCCATATATGAAACTTGAGCTTTCCATTAATTTAATTGCCATATCCTGACTTGAGATGACTCAGTGATTAGAGTACTGGACCTGGAGTCAAAGAAACTTGAATTCCAACATAACCTCAGACATTTAACCCGCTTGTGAATCTCAGCAAATCAGTTTTCTTTGCCTCAGTTTCCTCATCTGTAAAATGAGCTGAAAGAAATGGCAAACCATTCCAGTATTTTTCTAGGAAAACCCCATGGACAGTAAGCTCCAGAATCAGACACTAGGAATAACTCAACAACAGCAACAAAATGGCCTTAATTGGAGCACTTGGGTGCCTTAGGAACCTACGTTCAAAGACAGTCTCAGACATTTACTATCCCTTTGACCTTGGGCAGGTCACTTAACCCTTTTTGCCACAGTTTCCTCATCTGTAAAATGAGCTGGAGAAAGGAAAGGTAAACCCCTCTAGTATCTTTGCACCAAATGGGATCACAAAGAGCTGGACATGATTGAGTACCAAATAGCAGCCATGATCTGAACTGTATCTCATGATTCAAACAAATGAGATTCTCTGATTTCTAAGGATACTTGACTTATGGGGATTTTGACCCATGTCTTACAAGAGTCCTGTGATTTACATTACATTTCTCTTGAGATTCTTTTTCCTGAATCTTATGTCCCACCCATTTTGTTCCTTATTGTCCACAAATATCCTCATGTATGTATCCTGAGGCTGATTCTGTCTGGGACATCTGAGGAACCCCCACCTTCCCTGGCTCTGGACAGGGCCACAAAATATACAACACTACATCTTCTAAACGGAATTTTAGAGTTAGAATTTATTTTTCATCTAGCCCAACCTCTCACCCATGTCAGGATCTCTCTACAGCCTCCCTGAAATACAGTCATTCAGCCTCTACTGTGAGCACTTTTAATGTTAGAGATCATTATCTCATTAAAGAGCCAACGAATATAAGGCTGTAACCACACTGATAGATGTGGCTCTTCAGTAATGAATGATTCAAGCCAGTTCCAATTGTTCAGTAATGAAGAGAGTCAGCTACCTCCAGAGAGAGGCCTGTGGGAACTGAGTGTGGACCACAACATAGCATCTTCACTCTTTCTGTTATTGTTTGCTTGCATTTTGTTTTCTTTCTCAGTTTTTTTCCTAGAATCTTCCTAGATTCTATTTTTCGTGTGCAGCAAAATAACTGTATAAATATGTAACATATATTGGATTTAACATATATTTTAACATATTTAACGTGTATGGGACTACCTGCCATCTAGGGGAGGAGGTGGGGGAAAGGAGGGGAAAATTTGGAACAGAAAGTTTTGCAAGAGTCAGTGTTGAAAAATTACCCATGCATATGTTTTGTCAATAAAAATTTAAAATAAAATCCACCGTCCTGTAATTTCTAATCACATTCTTCCCATTTTGGAGAAGATACAATAAGTACCTAATAAATAGAATGTGGCTTATGAAAATGGATTTAACGAACGGCAGGTCCAAGATTGCCCTCTGTTGGGCATCATCTGTTATGGCAACTGAATTACTAAATATTTAGATTTCACTCTCCTAATCCCACAGATTAGCATCTTTAAAAAAAAAAAAAAAAAAAAAAAAAGTCATATTTCCATTTAATAATCAAGGTTAAAATACACTCATATTCTAATAGCCTGTGGCAAGTTCTGAAATAAATCAGAGTCATGAGTTAAGGAATAAAGTATCTTTAGTTGAGGTAACCCAAAAGCTCAAATTTGGTCTCAGACACTTAACACTTCCTAGCTGTGTGACCCTGGGCAAGTCACTCAACCCCAGCCTCAAAAAAAGAAAAAGGAAAAAAAGAAAGAGATAACGTGGAAGCAAACCCATCAGTGCAGAGGATAGTGGATTTCCCAATTCCAAGACCCATAAAAAAGCTTCTTTTACCTTTAGGAGGAAAAGTATAGAAGTAACAAGACCTGGTCTTGAAGTAGAAAACCACTTTATTCTGGCTATTTTGTCATTCATGCCATGAATCTTAATAGAAGGGGGCAAGTAAATTAGAAGCTGAAATGCAGCTTAAGCTAGATCCCTTTACAAGGTAAAATCTCTGGGTGGGAGGCCTTAGGGTTTGGTTTATCTCAACCTAAACAAGAGTAGAAATGTCAGACCACTATTGAAATTCTGACATTACAGGGATTGTTTAAAGGAGTGTCAGGTAACATTTGGTATTAACAAGTTTTTGTTTTTATATTAACAATTTTTTATGCTCTGATAGAGTGAAAAAAAATATTAACATGCTGTTCCATTCCCAGTCCAGATAACTCTGCCAGAAGTTCATTGTGCTCTTTTTAATTACTGGAGTTTCCAATTATGTAATTGAAGTCTAAAAAGCCAGCTTCAGATTCCAGGGATGTGTGCTAAAGACAAAAATTCCCAACTATTTTTTAAAAATAACTTCTTGAAGGGGCAGCTAGGTGGCGCAATGGATAAAGCACCAGTCCTGAATTCAGGAGGATCCGAGTTCAAATCTCACTTCAGACCTTAACCCTTCCTAGCTGTGTGACCCTGGGCAAGTCACTTAACCCCAATTGTCTCAGCAAAAATAATAATAAAATAAAATAACTTCTTGAGAATTATTCATTGTCTTTTGGAAATTTTGAACATTTAGAATTTTAAGTCAAAGTTGGAAATATGTTTGTCTGAATCTAGGGTTTGTAGGTCAAGGTTGGGAGTATGAGCAATAATGGGGTCTGAGGGAGTCTCTTGACCCAGAAGCTTCTATCCTGTATATAAGAAAAATACAAATTACTCTATTTGGCTTTAAAACCATTCACAGTCTGGCTCCAATTTATCCCTGAGCTATCACTCTCCTTCCCTTGTGCATATATATATTTAAGCCAAATTTGCCTACTTGCTGCTCTCTACTTGAAGCTCTCTTAGCTTCCTTGAAGTATCATTTCAAGCACCATCACCTTCCTGCATGCATCTAAACTGAACCCCACACACAAAACTGCCAGCACCCTCCAAACTAGTGGTTTGTTATTGTTCTCTATCAGCTGGCTCTATCTGGAGCTTTCTTAGCCAAGATACTAGAGGGACTTGCCATTTCTTTCTCCAGTTCATTTTACAGCTGAGGAAACTGAGGCAAACAGGGCCAAGTGACTTGTCCAGTAAATGTCTACGGCCACGTTGGCTTCCTAGGCTCACCTTATCATTTGATTGCTATTGCCCCGTTCTGGCTTCTGATTGACCACATGTATGACTCACTTTCAAAGTACATAAGAGAGAATAACAAAGTCCCTGGCTGCCTCTAGCCAAGTAGTGACCTAGTCCTAAGGCTTAAAGGTTCTGAGTCATTTAAGAAGAAAAAAATAACTAACTTGTGGCTCATTTTCTTTTCTTTTTTTTTTTTTTTTTTTTTTTTTTGACCTTCCAGATATCGTCATCTTGTGATTTGGAGATTTACAGAAAGGAATAGGGAATCATTGGGACATGTCTCCATTCCAGGATCATGGCAAACACATCTTTGTGGTAGCTTGAGCAAGGGACAAAGCTATATAAGCTTTTACCTAATCCTCTGGCTATATTTTGTATTTTCTTTCCTGAGCAGCAATATCATTCTCAAGATAGTTGTTTTCAAGCTTGGAAGGGATTTAGAGGTCCATCAGGTTCTTGGGGGAAGAACTGATCTAGATCCCTCTTGTGTGGTCTCTCCATCTCTGAGGCTTCCCAGGGGGCTTCCATTAGCTTCCCATCCAGGTGGCCCACCCACAGTCTCTGTTGTCATCTCCAGGGTTTTGAGGCTTTTCTCAGATCATACCTGATCATACCTAAAATTGCCAACTCTTGCCTGGCCGTCTCCAGGCCACACTTGTACCAGCTCCTGACTTCTACAAGCCTTCACTTCTATTCATAAAACTCACAAAACTCCGTGGCCTGGGTCCATTAAAAATATAAATTACGTAATCTCAACTGGGCCCTCAATGCAGCAAGGCAGTCTTTCTATAACCCTCTAATAAATTCATCATCCCATTCACCACAAAATCTTTTTATCCCTCCTCAAGATGTCCATGGCACCTCCTCCCCCTACCTTCTCAGCTGAGCAATTTCTTCCACTCCACCAGAAAATCTGAAACCACTCAGAAAATGCTTTTTCCATATTCCTCATCTTACAACACTCAGATGTCTTCTTCCACTATCTCCTCCTTCAGTCTTATATCACATGTCAAGGCAAACCCCTTTATGGAAAACTTTAATATCATAGCATCCCATCTTCTCCAACTGATTTATTATATCTATGCTTTCACTAATATACACTGTCTACCATTTGTTCTCCCACTTCTTACAAACATATCTTCTTTGGTTTAACAAACCCTCCCTTGATCTGACCATTCCCACCAGCTATCATCCTATTTTCCTTTTTTATATGGGCAAATTCCTTTAAAAAAAAAAAATCTCCATTTCCTCTTCTCCATTCAATTCTAAACCCTGTGTAGTTGGCATCTTGCCTTATCATTCAACTAAAACTTCCCTCTTAATTGCCAGATCTAACGATCATTGCTCCGTACTCATCCTCATATTTTCTGCAGCCTTTGATACTATCACTTCTTTCACTTGTATACCCATTCTTCCTAGGTTTTCTTCACTCTCTCCTGTCTTGCTTGACTGCTCCCTTCTTGGTCTTCCTCCAGATTATATCCACTAAATATTTCTCAAAGCTCTGTCCTGGGCTTTCTTCCCCCCTATTCTGTCCCACTTGATCTTATTCCTTCTGGTGAAGCTAATTTTTGCTGTACAGACGACTGTCAAGATTTATTTTTCCAAATCCCAATATCTATTCTGAACTCCAGTCTCATATCACTAACTGCTTATTAGACATATTAAATTGGATGTCCTATAGATATCTCAAGGGCAGCTAAATAGCTTAGTGATTAGAGTGCCAATCAGAAGGACATGAGTTCAAATGTGACCTTAGAAACTTACTTGTTATATAATCCTAGGCAAGTCACTTAATCCTATTTGTATCAGTTTTCTCATCTGTAAAACAAGCTGGAGAAGGAAATGGTAAACTGCTCCAGAATCTTTGTCAAGAAAACCCCAAATGGGGAGATGGAAAGAGAGGGAGAAAATTTTTGAATGCCAGGTTTTGTAAGAGTGAATGTTGAACCCATTCCAATTAAAAACACTAGAGAGTTTAGGGAATAAATGGATTTTTCATTAAAATAATCAGTAACATCTATTTAAAACACATGCTTAACAAATATTGGATTACTTGCCATCTAGGGGAGGGAGTGGGGAGAAGGGCGGGATAAAACTTGGAAAACAAGGTTTTAAAAGAGTGAATGTTGAAAATTATCTATGCATATGTTTTGAAAATAAAAAGCTTTAATAAAAATGTAGATAGTAAAAAAGGGTGAATGTTGAAAACTATCTTTGCATGTATTTTGAAAAATAAAAATTTATTCTTTATAAAAAGATAGAAAACGCCAAATTCAGTCATGAAAAGTCAGCCATAACTCATTGACTGACAACAAAACATCTCAAACTCAATATACCCAAAATCCCTCCCAACCTTTTTGTCTTCTGAATTTATTATTGTTAAGGGGTACCCATGATCTTCCCAGTTAGCCTGGCTTACAATATTGATCTCATTCTGGTCTTCTCAGTCCCACTCATCTTTTCAACTGGGTTGTTGGAATTTGGGGAGGGCAGAGCTCTAAAGGGGAAGAAAATTGGTCAGTAACCAAGTCACACATCCTAAACATTTGTGAAAAAGTCACTCAGAGAACCAAACTCTTAAGTGTCTCACTATTCTGTAGTAGCTTTTTAAAATATCCAACTTGACAACTTATGGTTTGTCAAAATCAATACAGCCAGAATTAGAAGGGAAGCAGAAAAGTTGGGGGGGAATTTTTACATGTAAGAGTTCTGATAAAGACCTCATTTCTAAAATATAGAGAGAATTTATAGGAATAAAGGCCATTCTTTTTTTGATGAATGGTCAAAGGATATGAATAGATGATTTTCAGATGAAGAAATTAAAGCCATTTCTAGTCATATAAAATGCTCTAAATCACTATTGATTAGACAAGTGCAAATTAAGACAACTGAGATACTACTTCACTCAGACTGACTAAGATGATAGGAAAAGATAATGATGAATATTGGAGGAGATGTAGGAAAACTGGGGACATTGTTGATGGAATTGTGAACAGATCCAACCATTCTGCAGAGCAATTTGGAACTATGCTCAAAAAGTTATCAAACTATGCACACACTTTGATCCAGGAGTGTTTCTACTGGGCTTATATCCCAAAGAGATCTTAAAGGGGAGAGGGACCCACATGTGCAAAAATATTTGTAGCAGCCCTTTTTGTAGTGGCAAGAAACTGGAAACTGAGGATGGCCATCATTTGGAAAATAGTTGAATAAGTTATGGTGTATGAATGTTATGCAAAAAAAAAAAACAATTATAACTGAAATAGTTAAACTATTAAAAATAAAAAACAACCTAAGAAACAGATCTTAATGTCTGATCCAGAAAATGCTTAAATTTCTCCACATTAACTACTACCAATATATTTTTTGCCACCCACATTTTCTCTGGTTGCTTTATTACATACCCTCTTCATATTTCTAAAGCTTAGCATAGTACCTGGGGCTACATAATAGACATTTAATAAATGTTTGTTTACTGAATAAATAAATGACATTCAACAAGCCTCTGGTTGCTTTTCTTCTTTACTGATCTCAATTTTATTGTTTGATCTTATCAGTCTCATTCCTTAAAAGATTTCCCCAGACCCTTTAAAGGTCTATACCTGAGATATGCCATCATTTTGCAAGCTCATTAATAATCTTCTGAAAAATGTAGCCCTGAAATTTATTCCAACGACTGAGGTTTTTCTTGATCCCAGAGTTCCAATTTTTTGTAATTGAAGTCCTTTGTGGAAACATTCAACCTTACACTCACAATAGCATCCATGTTACTTATCTGAAGACAAGACTAAGATAAAATCAGAAGCAGAATAAACCCCAAGAGAATTAGTGAAAAGAGAAACCTCAGGAGCAATGACATAAAGTTTGGTACCATTGAACAACAGGTTCTCAAGTTAAATAAAATATCATTCTAATTTGCTACATTCACCATTCCCCTGATCAATGCAAGGGTTTTTGGATTTATTTTATTTTTAAATTTTTTATTTTATTTTTATTTATTTATGTATTTATTTGTTTTTAATTTATCATCCATTTCCCAACTGATGGGTATCTCTGCAATTTCCAATTCTTTGCCACCACAAAGAGACTTTTTCTTTTTCCCTAACCATCTTTGGAAACCTGGGATGCAAATTTTTAAACTCCATTTTCCAGCTTCTCCTGAATTCTATTCATTTATATAATTGTACCTACCACTGTGTACATAGTTAGCTTCCAGAACAATCCTGTAATCTATAGAGCACTAAGCATTATCCTTCCTCGTCCTTCACTCTCCATCAAAAGTGACCTCATAGATAGATACAGGATTCTTAACCTGGGTTCCATAAATAGTTCTCAAAAAAAATCTATGAATTTGAATGGGTAAAAATATTTCACTTTCATTTGTTACCTAAACAAAATTTAGAATTTTTTTCTATTATGAATTTTTCAAAAAAATGTAGTGAGGTCAGTAGGCTTCACTACATTGCCAAAGGGACACAAAAAATAAGAAGCTCTGTAATAGGAGGATTAAAATAATCTGAACTAGAACCACAGGCCCTATTTTAGGGCCAATTAACGATATAAAATTGGGGATGCAGAGTGATGAATAATGATGTCCTTTCAAGGTGAAGTTGTTATCCAGCCTCAGAGAGTTAGGAAGGTAATGCAACTCTTTTTCTTCCAGTTTAATCCAATAAACATTTATTCAGAATTTATTTATACAGGACATGGTGTTAGATACCAGGAATGCAAAGACTAAAAAAAGACAATCTTGAAGTCAGGAGAACCTGAGTTCAAATCTGACCTCAATCACTTAACACTTCCTAGCTGTGTGACCCTGATCAAGTCACTTAACCCCAATTGCCTCAGGAAAAAAAAAAAAAAAAAAAAAAGACAGTCTCTGTCCTGGAGATGTTTATGGCCTAGCAGTGGGAAGTCATGTATACAAATAATTAAAATGCCTAAAATCAATCCAGGGCAAAAGTTTTCTTTCTAGAAAAACAGTTCTGTATAATTTTTGCAAACTTTCTCAAGACTCCCCAAATTGATTTCACAAAATTGATGAGTTCTTGGAATTTAGGCATCATACAGAAAGCCTCAGGTTGAAAAGGCTTAACCAAAATTGCAAGGTTCTAATTCAGTCAATCAATCAATAAACATTTATTAAGAACTTAACTGTTCCAGACACTATGATAAACACTGGGGACAAGAATATAAAATAAAAGCATGCAGATATCTGCATGTACCGTCAGAGCTGTATCATTTTTTGCTCATTGTGATATGGAAACATGGTCATGAAAGATGACATCCAATCTCTGACACTTCCTACTTGTGTGACTTTGGACAAGTGACTTAATGTTCCTGAACCTCATTTTCCTTATCTATAAAATGAAGTGAAGGGGAAAGGCTAAAAATATAAAGAAATTCCTTCCAGCTGTACACCTGTGATCCTATGACTGATAAGCTAAAATTATGACATGGTCTCTGATCCTATAAAAAACAAATTACTTGGCCTTTGATGCATGTAATTTATGAGCACATTTTACTGTGCCCAAAAATTGCAGTCATCAAGCTTAACTATTTTAAGACTCCCAAAAAAGGAAGAAAAATGTACCACAGTATTTTTTCCCTGCGTCTCCTCTATTTCAATTTGCATGGTTGTACATCTGTGTCATGTCTCCCCTACTATTCTGTAAACTCCTTGAAAGCAAAAACGAAAAGCAATTATGTAATATATGTTTTCCAAAAGATGCCCAGCACAAAGTCAAACATACAATAGGTCTTCACTCATGTTAGTTAGTCTTTGGATAAAGTGGAAAGGAAGATTTAGAGAAAGAAAAAGACAAGTGTTCCTCGTTATGAAAGAAGGAAAGAGAGTAGCAAACTTAAAATGAGTTTTAATTCATTTACTGCACTGGGTCCTTCTGCTTTAAAAATGTGACACTGACCAACTCAAAGAGCCTTGAGCTCGATGCCTGAATGGCCAATAATAACCAGGTCAGTACCAGAAATTTCCAAGGAGACTTTCACTTCAAGGCTGAATTGTTGAAATGAGGTATTCTGCCTCTAAGTCTCAGAAGTTGTAAATGAAGCTACTCTCAGAGAAAACCATTCATTTAGAAGTTTGACCTTGAGTGCACACATATCTTAATTATAACTTTTTAGAAGAGTGTTTTATTTTCTTTTGAAGTGGGGAGCAAATACAAAAGCTTAAGGATAGAAGGATCACATCAAGAGGATGGAATATTAATGTTAAATCCAAAAAGAGAAATTAAGGTGCAACCAACCATAAGAGATTTTTATCTTCCTTATTATTTTCTGCAAGTGAAAAAGTCTGACTCCATTAACATAAGACAATAACAAGAATATTCCTCTGACCTAGGAAAAAGCATAGAAAGAAGTGAAAAAATCCTTTACTATCATATTTCAGGCTTCTCAAAAGATTGTTATTAGCAATGGCTCTAAACAACATATGCATTCACAAGGCCTGAGCATTCCCTGAGAAAAGTTGTAAGAAGGTACACTCTCTCCATTTTCCAGATTATTACTATAATGAGTTAGCATATCATAATGAATAATAGACTAATTTTAAAGTCAGGAAGAGATATCTTCAAGTCCTGCCTTTGACATGTACTATCTGTAATCAGAGGAAAGTCCCTTAAAACTGGTCAGGTAAAATAATCAGATTGATTCTCTATCTTTTTTTATTGATCCTATTTACAAATTAATTGATTTTCCCCTAAGTCCTAAGTCATGATCTTTTCTTTCTGAATGTAATTCAGAAATTCAGCTAGCCTATAATGAGTTAAGTTTAGAAATCCAGTATTTCTTTTAATCATTGTTCTTTTCTTATGTCAAGGAAATCTCTTCCCCTAGAAGGAGGCAAGTGGACATGAGGGAGTTCAGTTTACTTTCTTTATATCACCAGGTTATCCTTCAAGGATGTCGTTTTTTATCCAAAGTAGTCTGGTCCTTGTAGATGCAGCTAGACTCAAACAATGGACATTTCTTAGTTACTTGAGGGAAAGAGGGGGTTATTGCTAACCCTCATCAATTTCTATTCAATCATATTTTCTTCCTTCTATGTTATTAGCCTTACTATTTTTATACTCCCCAAAACTAAAAAAAGAAGAGCTGTTCCCCGAATTCAAGGCCCTACTTTTGCTGGGGAAGTTGAGATCTTATTTATTGGTAAATTCTCACTTTATTAACAATCTGAGCATGCTCAAAGTTTTGTGCCTCACTTTACTTTCATTAAATCCCATCAGGTCTGTGTTTTAAGCAACACAAATTAAAGATGAATAACTGATCTGTTTCCATGGAGGGAATCACTCCTGCTAGGAGTTTTCCAAACCAGTGAAATTATAATTTGAACTAAAACAGAATACCTTTGCTCTAAACTTTCTTTATATTTTCAATATGTCAAAATTCCACCCCCCAAAAACTGAATTTAAGTAATGTAAATTAGTGAGAGTCACAAACTGAGAGGAAAATTACTCAATCTAACTTCACAATTATCTATTAAAGGTTACTTGGTACAATGTTCTGAGATGGGTGTCCTTTGCAGACAGAAAGATAAATAAAACATGACTTCTGTTCTCAAGAGATTTCTAATCTATTTTTAAAAATTACAAACCTTTCTTTTTATATTATTTGTGTTTACCAAAATCATAGGATTATTAATCCACATCTTAAAAGAAGAGCAAGGGTTCTTAACTATTTTTGTGTTACTGGCAGTCTATGCAAAATATAAATCCCTTCCAGAATAATGTTTTTTTAGATGAAGTAAAGTTCTAGCTCAATATAAGAAAAAATTTCCTAACCTTTAAAATTGTCCAAAAAAGGAATGAGCTACCTCAGGAGGTCATAAATTCCCTATCAGTTGAGGTCTTCGAGCTGAGATTGGATTAACCACTTGTAAGAGAAGTTGGAATAAGGATCCCTGCTCAGGTGTGATTTAAATAAGGTGATCTTTGAGATCCCTTACAACTATGGGATTTTATGACCCTAAGACTCAAGCAGATATGGTTGATTCCACATGAAAAGGACAAATTTCCTAGTGGCCAGGAAGAAAAGCTAAAGGGTTTGAATTAATAATGAAACAAATTAAAATCTCTATTGTTGAGAAGACAGTAAAATCAGATACACATATTAGTAATGAAAAAAGTTAGAGAAGCAATGCTGAACTTGGAGTCAGGAAGACTTTAGTTAGAATTCACTTCAGATAATGCCCGAAGGGCTATCAAACTGTGCATACCCTTTGATCTAGCAATGTTTCTACTGGGCTTATATCCCAAAGAGATCAAAAAGATGGGAAAGGATCCCACATGTGCAAACATATTTGTGGCAGCCCTTTTTGTAGTGGCCAGAAATTGAATGGATCCCCATCAATTGGAGAATGGTTGAATAAATTGTGGTATATGAATGTTATGGAATATTATTGTTCTGTAAGAAATGACCAACAGGATGATTTCAGAAAGGCCTGGAGAGACTTATAGGAACTGATGCTAAATGAAGCGTGAAGACTTAGGAGATTATTGTAGATAGCAACAGCATGATTATATGATGGTCAGTTCTGAAGGTTGTGGCTCTTTTCAATAGTGAGGTCATTCAGGCCTCTTCCAATGTCTTGTGATGAAGAGAACCATCTGCATCCAAAGAGAAGACTGTGGGGACTGAGTGTGGAACACAACATAGTATTTTCACCTTTTTGTTGTTTGTTTGCATTTTTCTCATTTTTTCCTTTTTGATCTGATTTTCTTGTGTGGTATAATTGTGGAAATATGTATGGAATAATTGCACATGTTTAACATATATTAGATTGCTTGCCATCTAGGAGAGGGGTTGGGGAGAAGAGAGTAACAAAAAAATTGGAACAAAAGATTTTGCAGGGGTGAACGTTGAAAACTATGCAAGTTTTGATAATAAAAAGCTTTAAATAAAAAAAAAATCATCCTCAAAAAAAAAAAAAAAAAGGAAAAAAAGAAATTACTTCAGAAACTTAGTAGCTTTCTGATCCTGGTCAAGTCACTTAAATTCTCTAAGCTTGAATTTCCTCATATGTAAAATTGGGGTAACTAATAATAGCTACTTCACAGGATTGTATTGATGATTAATTGACATGATGTTTACAAAATTCTATGAAAACCTCTAATTCCCTATTATTAAGAGCTATTATTCTTTCCTGACTACTACTGTTGACAAATTCAGAAGCATTCTTTCCTGGATCCAATATTGCAATGAGATTTGTGAGAAGTGCTTTATTATACTGCTCAGAAAACTTTTAATTACTATATCTTACAAATCTAATTTTATGTAACTAGAGTTTTTTTGACCACAGAATGCCTCTATAACTTCAATGGGGTCTCCAGAATTCAAGAGATGGCTCCAAGAAATTTTGGGTAACTCTAGGTCCTGGATCTATCTAGACCACCTAGATCTAGCTGGATTCATTCCCCTAGGTTTTGATTCAGGTCCAACCAAGCTTGTGTTTTGGTTCCTCTGGTGTTTTGGCTTTGTTTGAATTTCATTGAAGGTTTATATTTACTGATATCCATCTCTACCTAGGGGCATTGAGGCAGCTGAGTACTGGGCTTGAAGTCAGGAAAAGTCATCTTCCCGAATTCAAATCTGACCTCAGACACTTTACTAGTTGTGTGACTTTGGGCAAGTCATTTAGTTTGTCTCTATTCCTTTAAAATGAGTTGTAGAAGAAAATGAGAAAGCATTCCAGTATCTTTGCCAAGAAAATTCCAAATGGGGTGATAGAAAATTGGCCATAACTAAAACTCCTAAACAACAAAAGCTTTATCTACCTTGCTTTTCAATCACTGAGTTGGAAAATGACTAAGTTTATGTCTATACCAAAATCAAAGAAGTCCTGTGGATAATAGCTTTAAGGTAGGATAAAAATCAGTAGCTATAGAAGCAAACCTTGTGAGGGAGACCATTTCATTTTGTGAATATTCAGTGTTGCATAAAATATTTGTAAATTCTAACTTTAATAACTATATAGTGCTGTTCTCCTCCACAGTCAGACATTTTTAGCTACTGGAATGGAAGAAGGAAAGATTTTTTTAACATGTATGAGAAAAGATACATTAACAATGGGAATCATTTAATAAAATGAGAGAGTACAGGGATGTGGATTAAATTTCCATCTACCACTAGAGAGGAAGAAGCACTTAAATGAGAAAGCAGAAGATCTGGGTTCCAAACTCAATGTTTCTACAAATGCTTTAACTTTGGGCAAGGTACTCTCCAAGCCCCAAATTTCTCACTCTTCTCATAAAGTGGGGGTGTTGGACCGAATTGTCTCCTCAGTTCTTTCTGCAACTGAGTTTTTGTTTCCTCTTCAAGAAATTCAGTGGTTCTCTGGTAGCTCTAGGAAATTTTAAATGTATAAGTCTAACTATATTACTTTGCTGATTAAGAAGCTTCAGTAACTCCTCATTGGCCCTAAGATAAGGGTTGTTTTTTTATCTTTTCTTGCAGTAAGGATCCTTTTTGGCAGTCTAGTGAAGTCTGTGAACCCCTTCTCCAGTTAATGTTTTGTTGCTTACATTTGTAGTTGAAGGAAACGCAAATTTTTTCAAAAATTGTAATTTTTATTTTCAATTCAAATTCTCTCTCTCCTTACATTCTTTCCCCATCCACTGAAAATGCAAGAAATACAACACCCCTGATAGATACATCAAGTCATGAAAAACATATTTCCACATTAGATATATTGCCAAAAAAGAAAGAAAAATAAAGTAAAAATATGAAATGCAAATTTTTATTATAAATTAGTGAAAATATAGATTTAGTTTGTTTCCCACCTAACTTCATGAACTTCCTGAAATCTGTTCACAAACCTCTTGAGAGGCTATGGATCCCAAGTTAACAATTTCTGCTCTGAAAAAAAAAAAATCCTCAGCTTTGTATTTAAAGCCCTTAACGATTCATTTCATCTTGCCTTTCTGGGCTTAATGATTATTAGCAATAATACCTAACATTTATGTATTTCTTAAAGATTTATAAAGTATATTACGAGTATTGTCTCATTTTACCCTAACAACAACACTGTGAGGTGGATGCTGTTATTGTCCACATTTTATAGATGAGGAAATTGAGGCAGATAGAGGTTTATTGACTTGCCTAAGATCACATAGTTAATAAATGTCTGAGGCTGGATTTGAATTCAGGTCTTCTTGACTCCAGATCAGGTGGTCTATCCACTGGGCCCCCTCCCTGTCACTTTATTTCCTTTTACACACTACTTCTATCCAAACTGGCCTAATTGCTATTTCATTAATTCATCATTGTTTGTTCCACCTCCAGGACAATCCACATGTCTCCTATGCCTTGATATCTCACCCCTTCCTCTTAAAATCCCTGGCTTCCTTCAATGTTCAGCTCATAGGCCACCCCTGTGGGAAATCTTTCCAGATTATTTTTGTCCTTAGAGATCTCTCCCTCTTCCTTAAAAGATCATATATTTTCTTATCTGTTAATACATTCTATCTTCTTATACCATCCAATTGTATGAGAACAGGAACTGTTTTGTCTTTATATTCACAACATTTAGCACAATGCCTTCTACACAGTGGGCAGTTCATTAAAAGTTGGATTGGATTGGATTGACTGATGGATAATAGGGCAAACCAAACTTGTTGCTGTCACACTGTGTATTTAGAGATCATTGTATGATGGAGAGGAAAGAATCCCCCAACCACCATCATCAGCACTTTCACTTTTTCTGCATGTCTTCTACTAAAGTTCTATTCAGGGTCTTATCATGGTGTGAAGGTGAGCGTGGGGTGGAGCAAGGCTAAATCAAAAGATTCTATTCTAGCAGGTCTTGTTATTATTATATCCTACACCATAGGTCTTTAGGGGCAGGTACACACACACACACACACACCTGGCAATCATCTCTTTCGTTGCCAACGGGAAACTGAGTAATGCTGGGAGAAGGATATTAGCAACTAGGTTAAAGATTTAATTCACAATATCATGGAATATTTTTGTTCTATAAGAAATGATCAGCAAGATGATGTCAGAGAGGCCTGGAGAGACTTACATGAACACGGCAACAACAGGATTATACAATGATCAATTCTGATGGACATGGACATCGCTCTCGGTCTTGTGATGGAGAGAGCCATCTGTGGGAACTGAGTGTGGATCACAACATAGCATTTTCACTTCTTTTATTGTTGTTTGCTTGCATTTTATTTTCTTCCTCATTTTTTCCCTTTTTGATCTGATTTTCTTGTGCAGTAAGATAATTGTGTAAATATGTACGCCTATATTGGATTTACATATATATTTGCCATGTAGGTAAAAAAAATTTAATTCATAAGTAATCAATCTCTCATACCAAGTCTAAGTGCACATCCAAAGCTCCCAACTTCTGTATTTGTAGTAGCAGCCACTGACTCATTCACTCATAAGTCCCATGACAATCCTAGAATAACAAATTCCTCTAAAATAGGCTACTCTCTTCCTATTTATGTCCTATTAATTAACTCCTTTTACAAACTACCTCACACACATTTTGAAGATCTTGTTTCTCAAACACAAAATATCAATATCCATCCTGAAGACACTTCCTAAATCTCCTGAATGACTCCTACAGCATAGGAAGGATCTTCTTTTTTTTTTTTTTTTTTTTTTCCTCTTCCATCTCTGGCTTTTCTTTTATCCCTCTTAACTCAGAAAGAGAAAGGACAAATTTGAGGGGAGAAAAGAAAAACACTTTACATCTATCTGGCTGTAATCCCATAGTTAGCATTTGTAATTGCTTCAATTCCAATCCCAAAGAACTTTAGAACCTCAAAAGGAATGAAGATTAAAAGGATAAAGAAGGATATTTGACTTTATTGAAGTTAGAAGTATCTTTCTGAAATCTTTGCAAGCCCTGATAAGTTATCATACAAAAAGAATCTTGATGACATTGCAAAGATATGCAGTAACTTCAGCAAAACTCAAAAACAGAACCTTCAAAAGGGAAAGACCCATGTGTAATGAACTCAGCAGTTTTCCTACCCCACTAAATGAAGAAGTCCACAATAAGCTCAAAATTCCTGTTACCCGTCTCAATAATGAGCCAAACCTCTGGGATTTGGATTTCAACCAGTTACAAATTCCCCAGGAGTCTCTTCCCTTCCTATCCAATCCCATGAATTAGCAGAACCAGTCCCCAGGTCTCGGTTCTTCTCTTGTCCTCCCATTGACTGATTCCCTCTAGGCCCAGATAAACACTCTTAAAATGTACCAGACTTTCCTGGTTTGGGGTGTCCCCCTTCCTTTTAGGGCCCCAGTGGGATGTGAACAATTTTAGCAGCATCCCAGGGGATCTCACCTATTTCCATAATTCTCCCTGACTGCATTTCATATTTTATGTTCCTGCAATAAAGCTGGTTTTCTTTACTGCCATGCTGTGTGCTACATATTTCCTTGATAGTCCAAACTATTCTAAGTCTGCATTAAGACAGCATAGAAGCAGGAGACTACAGGGGTAGAACAGTGCAGACATTGTTAACTAATTTTTTTATTATAAGAGACAGTTAAATTCCAAGAGAAGATGTAGTGTAGTAAAAAAAAAAAAAAGAATAGATGTAGTGAGGAGACAGTGGTTTGTACATAAATGACTATAATCTAAAAGCAAAAAGGTGTCAATAATTCTCTGTCTTTTTTCTTTTTTTTGAGATGGGGTCTCAGGGCTCATTCTCAAGCAGCTGACGTTTAACCTAGAGAAGAGAAGACTTAAGGGAGACATGAAAGTTATCCTTAGAATACAAAAGCTAACTGATTCCTTTTTTACAAGTTGGGGCCACTTCATTCCCCTTTAGATACCTTGGTGACTTTCTACCCTCAAGGGCTCACCATATTGATGCTGGACTTGGTATAGATAGTTAATAAAGGCAGTGGAGTGGCACTGTAGATAGACTGCTACATCTGAAGTTAAGAAGACCCCTGTTCATCTAGCATCAGACACTTGCCTACAATAATCCACCTAACAATTTTTTGTTCTCTCTTTTCCACCCTCCTCAAATTTTTTTTTTGTATTTGCTTTGCATATATTTCATATTTACTGACCTATATCCATGCTCTACCCACCAGTGGAACAAAAATTCCCCAGGGGCAAGTTTGTCTTTGTATCCCTAATACCTAGTATACAGCAAGTACTTAATAAATGTGTGTTTAATTGAATGGAACCATAACCCTCCCCAAAAGTGTCATGTAGTATACATTCATTAAATATGAAAGTAAAACATAGTTAATTTTCCTCTATAAAAGTCCTCCTTCAATGCCTGAAGGTCACCCTAGATTCTTGAAAAGTTTGTCAGGGGACCGGAAGCTCTGGCACTTCTTACAAAGATAGGAAGCCTTCAAGGACTAATCTAATAATGGATAATGACTCCAGAGAGCATACAAACAATTTCAAAGAAAGTCACCAGAAGAGTATTTGCCACCAAGTAGTGAGGCTTTTTGTCTACATTCATTCTTATATATGTAATGCTAGAGAAACTGAGGCAAGATAGAGATTAGAGAGTTTTTAATATTTTATTTGGATTTCTGAGAGGGAGAGATTGTGCCAAAATCTAAGAAAAAAAAAAAAAAAAAACTTAACAAAAGAAGATTAGAACAGACTGATAAAAATGTGGAGGCCAGTATGAACTGGCCAGCAGCTTAACAGGCTTGCTTCACAGGACAGGCAAACGGCTGTAGTCCCAATAAAAACAGCAGTTAGGTTTCCCAGACCACTGCTAATTGTCCTCTCATTAGTTAGAAACCTTTAAAAAAAACTTGAATATCCACACACACAAATATCCAGTAACAGACAGACGACCAGGATAAATACTTATTTGCCTAAGTATTTAGGATATAATGATGACATATAACCAGATTGGAAACGGCAAGGTATGACATAATTGACTTGCATTAACAATTTCTTTTAACCTTTGTTCTGATCAGTCACAGGAGGAAAAAATTCAGGGATATGACTATAACATAAGCAGTCAAAACTGATCCTCCAGCACGTACAGGATAAAATAGCGTTAACCCA
This sequence comes from Sminthopsis crassicaudata, assembly GCF_048593235.1. Taxonomy (NCBI): domain Eukaryota; kingdom Metazoa; phylum Chordata; class Mammalia; order Dasyuromorphia; family Dasyuridae; genus Sminthopsis; species Sminthopsis crassicaudata. The sequence continues at coordinate 252,405,948 of NC_133618.1, forward strand.
GTTTTATTCCAGTTAATTGTCCCACTAACTGTCAGAGGGTGGAGCTTTATAACTCCCAAACAGTATTAGCTACAAGCCCAAGAAATTTTATCTCCAGTAACAAATCCCATTAACCAAAGTTTTAGATAAATCCTAAACAGGTATTTACCATGATCTTATATTAATAACAGTAAGAAATTTGTCTCAGTAAGTCCACACAATTGTCTTTCACATCCAAGTATATGTTTCATAAGTGAATATTATATAAATCACTTTTACTTTAAAATACCCAATTCATAGAAAAATTCCAAATTGCCTATTGTCCATAACTGAAACATTTTCAAAAGGACAAAGGGAAAAAAAACCTGTTATTTTCAGAAGCCTTTTGAATGACCTCAAGATGACCCAATACAATCAATTAAAACTTCTTTAAAAATTCAGTCAATTAACTTAAAAGTAGGCCTGTCTCTTTAAATGATTAGTTCTTTTCAGCAAATAGTTAAAAAGGCAGCAAAGAAGCAGGGGGAGGGAAAGCGAGCTAAACTGCATCTCTGGACAAAAGATTCCTTCTGTTTCCCACTTAATTTTCCCCACACAGAAATCCTTCCATTAAAAACTTTCCTCTTTCCCTCTTGCTACATACTTTAAACAGATTCCAATAACTTCTCTAACTATTGCTCCATTGCTAAAGTAGCAGAAAGCAGGGGAAGGGGCGAGCTAAAAGTGCACCCCAGGACAAAAGATTCTCTCCCGGTTCTCCCTCCCTCACCTAACCTCTCTCTCCTTCCAAATATCTTCCCAATACTTTCTCTCCCCTTCTCCCTTACCTTCATTCTCCTTTCTTTCCCTTCAAAATTTTTAAGATTCACAATACAGTGAATAGCTATTTGTGTATATGGGACATAAAACCCACATGTCCAGCAGAGCTGGATTTAAAGCATAACTTATAATGTTTGCAAATTACCCAATTTGTTTCAGAAAGTAACATAAATTGAACCAAACCAAATACAGTTTTTTGTAAAGTTTTTCTTTCCCTCTGCCTGAGTGTTCTCACAGCAATTAGCTCTTATCTCTAGAGCTTTTATTGCCCAGCCCAGGCTAAGCTTGAATTTTATTGCTTTTTTTTTCTCCTCTCTAACTAGAGCAGGCTGCTTTTTGAGGGAAAAACTTTTCTGCTGGTCTTAAAATAACCAAGTATGTTTGTTCCTTTTACTTACAGATCAGTGCAACAGAGTAAAAAGTTTTAAATCACAAGCGAATTTTTATATTCTAAGCACAGGTGCAACATTGAAACAACCAATTCTTAATCATTGTTCTGAAAACTTTAACAGAGCTCTTAAATCAACAAAACAGACAGAGAAGTCACACAGAACATAAATCACACACCCTGCAGGCTTTCAGACCAGATTCTCCTTTGGCCATTAGGGGTGCTGGCGGTGAGTTCTTGCCTTGGCTGGAACTGATCTCTCCGTGGGATTCTGGAAGAAACCAGATGCCAGCTTCCCTAAAAGAGCCCAGGACCAGCCAGCTCAGGCTCCCTGTCAAGACCTGCCGTTCTCCAATCTCTAATCCTGCTCTCAGATCTCGTGGGAAGCCTCCAAATGTAATGCCGGAGAAACTGAGGCAAGATAGAGATTAGAGAGTATTTAATAATTTATTTGGGAGGGAGAGATTGTGTTGGGGGCGTGCTGCCCCCAGGACTGATGTCTCAAAGCATCCAGCAGCTGATGTAAGTTCTCAATGACATATATATGGCTCTAAGCTCTGGGAGACAGACAAAGGCAGGGGGTGTGGAGTCCAAACTCTGGTGAGCAGGAATCTCTGGGCAGGGACCATCAATCTGGTTCTGACAGGGTTGTCTTTTGGAATGCCAGATCTCCACAGCCCTAATTGCAACCAGGGAAACTGAGGCAGGACAACTGGGGAAACTGAGGCAGGACAATTTAGGGAAACTGAGTCAGCACAATAAAAGGAAACTGACACAACATATATTGTCCTCTAAGACATGATCTGCTCTAGTGAGAAAGAAATGCATTAGCTTGGTTTTATGAGACAACTTTATCTTTTTTTTTTTTTTTCTTTTTTTTTTTTTTTTGAATTGGGAGATCTTTGAATATCCTTTGAGACACTGAAAAACAGAACTTGGGAAACAGTTATGTTAGATTCTTGCTTTCTCTCCTTTAAGCAAGAGTCTCATTTAGTTTTGATTTTCTCTAACTGAGGTTTCAAGGCATTCTACTATTTTATATCCCTTTGATAACAGAGAGAAAAATGGAATATATCCAGGATGTTCTGTCCTGATTGAGGGTGATGATGAGCTGGATATTCATGTTGTGTCTTGCTTAGTCCATGAAGAATACAATAGGGAACTAATTATAGGCAACAGTCTACAAGCTGGATGGCATTTGGATTCACTTATAGTCTTGGGCCAGGAATTAGTTCTCTCCCTCCCCTTTTTTTTTTTTTATCATGGAAAGATTGTGTTAGTTCTGTCTAATTCAAGGCAGCTACCTGAAACTTGTCATACCGTACAGGCAGAAGGAATTTCCTTTTAAGATGACCTTACTTGTCTTTACATAAAATTACACTTTTATAGAAAAAGAATTTGTCATTCACTATGTTAACTCAAAGAATAATTTCTTTATATTATACCCACAGGCTAGAGAGGAGATTAGACTTTGAAATTAGAATAAAATGGAAAGAGCCCCAACCTTTTAAAAAACAAATTCAAACCTATTATTAATTTTCTTGAAACCAACTTCACAACTATTATGATTAATAATCTAGATAAATCTTCCTTGAATCTTCCTAACATCAGAATCCCTACCCCATGGTGTCTTGAAGCAGTAATTGTGCCAGGGTATTAGAAGAAAACAACTTAAAATGATGTAACATATCTTCTGAAATATCAGATGTCAAAATAAAAGCATAATTTCCTATCCCTTAGTGCCTTCTTCCCACCCTCTATAATGACTTTTTCCATTTGGACAGAGACAGAACAACAGTGTTTGATGTAGCTGCATTTTAGGGGAAAGGCATGTTCAAAGGACACATCAATAAGAAATCACCTTCTCAAGATAAAGGAGCCTCATTATTCTGTCCACTGAGTCAGTGTGAGAAATCTAGCCAGGCTACAGTAAATGGCTTTCAAAAAGCTCCATCATTGCATCATAAGATTAGTTTTTATCAGATCAGTAAGATTATTTTTCCCTTATATTAAAGGGCACAAAGAGCCTTAGAGAATTTCAGAGGTGGAAGAGATCTTGGAAGGCATCTAGTCCAACTCATTCCTAAACATAAATCTCCTCTGAAACTTTGCCAACAAGTGGTCATCCAGTCTCTGCTTTGATACTTACAGTGATAAGAAACTCATGTGCTCATTAGGCATCCCGTGCCACTTTCAGATGACTAATTGTTAATGAGCTTCTCTTTACCTGAAATCAAAATCTGTTTCTTGGCTCAATGAGACAGTGGATAAAATGTCAGGCCTGGAGTCATGAAGACCTGAGTTCAAATCTGATCTGTGTGACTCTGGGCAAAGTAATTTAACCTGTTTATCTCAGTTTCTCCATTTGTAAAAATGGGGATAATAATAGCACTTCCCTCTCATGGTTGTTGTAAGGATCAAGTGAGATTATAGTAAAAATGTCAACTATTCTTCTTCTCTATTATTTTCATTATTCAGAGTTCTACGCTCTGAATCTAAACAGAACAAATCTTTTTCCACACTTATTTCACTTGAGGAGCGCTATCATGTTCCCCTTAAGTCTTCTCTTCTCTGGGTTAAACATCAGTTTCTTGTACAGAGAACACATTTAGATGGCACTTTTAAATTTCATGAAAAACTTTATGTACATCATTTCATTTAAACTTCGTATCATTCCTATGAGGTAAGTATTATTATGGACCATTTATGAATGTGGAAATGATTCTTAGAAAGATTAAACCAACTAACAAATGTCAGAGGAAGGAATTGAACCCATGTCTTTTTGTCTCCTAACATAGGCCACTATCTGCTACCATCACTGGCTCATATAACCTAGCCTCCAGTCCCCTTCCCATCCCAGTCATCCTACTCTAAATGAGCTTCAGATTGTCAGGGCCACCCCACTCTGAAAGTCAAATCTGGATTTCCCTCAAGAAGATTCTGCTTTACTTCATATTTTACTTTAAACAGGGGAAGGGAAAGCAGAAGGAAAAAGGACTGATTTTTGAGGGCAATTGCTCTTTTGAAGGTTTCACTGAATTAATTTTGAGGATGATGTAGTCCCAAATGGAAATTGCTGCACCAATCAAGCCACAGCTGGAGAGCCTTTTTCCCTTTTAGGGGCTACATTTTGACAGAGAAAACAAACAAAAACAGAGAAAAATGACAGAATTAGAAATGGTCCTGGAAACTAAGACCATATCCAGGAACTACATTGTTTAGCCTAAAGAAGAGAAGACTGAGGGGTTCCATAGTACCTGTCTTCAAATTATCTGAAGAGGTATCATCTAGAAGAGGACTCAGACTTGTTCTATATTCTCTGATCATTTGCCCTATAATAAAAAATCAGATCTGAACATTTGGAAAGAAGTCAGAGAAAGATAAATTTCATTTCAAAAAGAAAAAAAATGAAAATAATTATCCAAGATCACAGCAGACTGACAACTGAGAGTGTAGTGAACCTCCTGTCTCTGGAAATGTAACAGCTGTCTCTGTTACATATACATATAGCTTATAGTGAGTATTCCTATAAGGGCTGGGAAGTTAGGTGAGGTGACCTTTAAGTTACCTTTAAATTTTGAGATTCTCTGGTTTGGGGGAGGGAGGATAGTGTGAATAAAGATAGACCAAGAAATATTTCCTTAGAAAATTATTGTCTCCTCTTATTACCTGATTGTCCATCACTGACAGAGGAGATAGCTGTGTTTAATGCAGCATATTATCAGGTAAGTGAAGGCTGTCTTTTCTGGAACACCTTCATTTTCAAATTGTTTCCTGCCTGCCAGCTAGTCTCTGACTTTCAGGGAAGCAACTAGTATTGCCAGAAAGGAGGGAAGACATTTGTCAAGAAGGAAATAAAATTATATACAATTTGGGGGATTTAGACCACTTTTGCCACTTTCATTTGTGGTGGATGACTCCTGAGTATTCCAGGTGTAGTACTTCCATCATCATGTATTGTTTCTTTTTTGTTTTAAACTTTTTTCAGTTAATTTTTTCATGTGTTACAGCCGGACTTGACCCTTCTCTCCCCTTTGGCCTTTCCAGATCTGTTGTTCAGCCAAACCGGCTTAGTTGTGGACCCTTGTACACAACATTCCATCTCCTTTGTCTTTGTCCAACTTCTTCCCTTTGTGTATTCGAATCCTAGCCCTAGTAGGGAACTTAAAAGCCATTTAGTCTAAATCTTTCATTTAATAGGGAAGAAAACAGCTCTGAGAGAAGAAAAGCGACCTGTGGAAAGTAACAGGAAAATTCATGGGACTGTGCAACTAAAACTGAGGTATGTGGAATGAAATCGCTCCCAGATAAAAAGCCAATAGATTCAAAGATTGTTAGCAATAGAAGTTCTCCAAAGAAAGACTTTGTCCAACATTCATTTATAGTAGAAGAATCAGAGACTTGAGTTAAAATCTGATCAGGAACTAGAATCTGAGTCTCCTGATTTCAGTTCAATATGCTTTTCATCCAGGTTGTTGAAATTTGGCATCTTTTAAAGCTGGGCTTCTTAACCTTTTTCCATTCATGACCCCTTTTCTCCTGAGAAATTTTTTAATGACTCAAGGTAATTAGGTATATAAAATAGGTATACAAATCAAACATTTACTGATAATAAATCAGAAAGAAATTTTGTACAAACAATTCTTTGGCATACATATAATTTTGCCGTTAATTAAAGAGAAAAACAAATGTGCATACTAATAAGAGAACTGTTTATTTTTACATAAAGAATTTAATCTTGTCAGAGTATCTGACACCTTTTATTGTACCAAATATTGCACAATATTCATTTATGTGACCCTACATGGGATCACGATTTATAGTTAAGGAAGCTTTGCTTTAGAGCATCAACCCTTTCCAGAGCAATAATGCCTGGATTCCATGATTCAGGAACTAAATAGAGAGTAAGGTTTCTCAGTTTTTAAATATGTACTCTGTTCCCAAGCTCACTCCCTTTTGAGCTGTCACCAATAAGAAAGTTTAAGAAACCTAGAAGAGCAAGACTTCAAGGGAAAGAAAATGTCCCCAGAATGGGGGATGAAGAATAATTTCTAGTAAGGCATGGTTTTTTGGAAGGGCTTGAGTTGTTTTTCTCCCTTGCTAACCTTCTGCATAATTCTTCACAAGACAATTGGAGTTAAGTGACTTACCCAGATAACTAGGAAGTTTTAAGTGTTTCAGGTTAGATTTGAACTCAGGTCCTCCAGTCTTCAGGGTCCAGTGGTTAGAGCACTGCTCCATCTAGTTGCCCCCGCTTATCATTCCTTACAACCCACCAGTATTCCATCACAATAATATACAATTTATTCAGACATTTCCCAATTGATGGGCATCCCCTTAATTTCTAATTCTTTGCCACTACAAAGGGAGCTGCTATCAATATTTTAGAACATATTGGTCCTTTTCCTTTTTCTCTGATCACCTTGGGAAACAGACCTAATAATGGTATTTCTAGATCAAAGGGAATGCAGTATTATAATTTGTTGAGCATAAAGGCCAAATTGCTCTTCAAAATGATTGGATTAGTTCACAATTCTACCAATACTGTATGAGTATCCCATTTTTTCCACATCCCTTCCAGCATTTATTATTTCCCCTTTCTATCATTTTAGTCAATCTGATAGGTGTAAATTTGTCTTTTACTGTTGTTTTCCTTTATGTTCTTGTGACCATTTGTATGTTTTCCTTTTGGTTCTGATTTCTTCATTCTTCATCACCTCATATAAGTCTTCCCAAGTTTCCCTGAGTTGCTCTAGCCTGTATTTTATTATGGAGGAATGACATTCCATTATGTTTGTTCAGCCATTATCTGACTATTAGATACCACTTTGTTTCCTTTTTTTTTTTTTTTTTTTTTTTTTTTTGCTATCCTAAAAAGTGCTGCTATGAATATTTTGATGGAAGCTCTTCCCTCTATTCATTGACCTCCTTGGTTTCATACCTAGTAGTAGGATCAGTGAATCAAAGACTAGGAATAGTTCAGTGACTTTTTCCAAATAATTCTAAGGCATTTTGTTTTCCAAAATCAATTCATAGTTTCAGCAACAATATATTAATGTGCCTGCTGGTAATCCAGTTTAGCTGGTACACAAAGAGTATGAAGGAGAATTGTGTGAAATAAGACTGAATAAGAAGGCTGAAATCAAGTTTTAAAGTTCCTTAAATGCCAGGGTAAAGAATTTATATTTTATCTTGCAGACTATAGTCCTGCCCAATGAGCTAAATATGGTCCACTTTTTAACTAATAAGGTAGGTCTAATCATATATCCACCATTACTGTTGTATAACTGATTATCACTAGTGTTATTCTAGAAGATTTAAATGAATTCAAATGATGGTTGAAGTAGAGTGTAATTAATTATAATAAAATCTATATGGTTCACACATATACGTGCAGCCATTCTCAAGTAACTGGGGGGGCGGTGTTGCTAGTATTAAAAAATGCTGTTTAGAGTTATTTTTCTGTAGATCTTTTCTTTTTTAAAATAATCTTAAACTATGCTCCTCAAAATGGGATCCCTGTGTCTCTACAATATATAATTGACACAGTTTTGTAACTCATTGTACAATTTTTTCTTGTATTATTTCCCAAATAATTGCACCAGCTTACTTCTCCAACCAAATGCCTATTATACCACAGCCCCATTAGCACTGAATTTTATGTTTTACTTTTAAATTTTTTCAATGGTATAAACTGATATATCAGAGACAATGTATATCATTTACCAGATTATTTTGGCAGTCTGGATACTTTTTAGGTTGCTATTGATCGTGTTCCCCATTTGGAGAGATGCATAGATAGCATTTTGTACTTATCTTTCTTCACTTCTTAGATTATATTCCAGCACTAGAGTTATGAAATAGTATTATATATTTACATATAATATATGTGATATATGAATATTATATAATTTGTGTATGTATGTGATACATATGTGACACATGCATGTAATATATAATTTATATACATTATTTTTATATTTTCCCCCCAGAGTTGAGAATAATACTAGGTAAGCCTTTGTTAAATGGATAAAGAATAAATGAATAAGAACAGTGTAACATGACAAATATGTGCTTCATATTTGTCAGCAATACAGTAAGATTTGTGTCTATAAGCATTAATGATTAAAAGTTTAGTAATCTGAAGTCACAGATTCTCTAAAATAATACTGATTTTTAGAGAATAAAATGTACTTTTAAACAATTACAAAATGACTATCCTTTGTCCAGCCATTTTGGAGAGCAATTTGGAACTATTCCCAAAGAGTTATCAAACTGTGTATATCCTTTGATATAGCAGTGTTTTTACTTGGCTTATATCCCAAAGAGATCTTAAAGGAAGAAAAAGGACCCACATATGCAAAAAATTTTTGTGGCAGCCCTCTTTGTAGTGTCTAGAACCTGGAAACTGAGTGGATGCCCATCCAATTGGACGATGGTATTGAATTGTGGTATATAAATATTATGGAATATTATTGTTCTGTAAGAAACAATTGGCAGTATGATTTAAAAGAGATTTTGAGAGACTTATGTAAACTGATGCTAAGTAAAGAACCAGGAGAATGTTGTACAGGACAACAGGTTGATGGACATGGCTCTTTTCAACAGCAAGGTGGTCTTGTGATGAAGAAAGCCATCTGCACCTGGAGAGAACTGGGGGACTAGTGTGGATCACAACATAGTATCTTCGGGTTTTGTTGTTGATGTTGTTATTTGCTTGCATTTTGTTTTCTTTCTCATTTTTTCCCTTTTTGATCTATTTTTCTTGTGCAGCATGATAAATGTGGAGCTGTGTATAGAAGAACTGCACATATTTAACTTAGATTATTTGCCATCTAGGGGAGGGAGTGGGGGAAGGGAGGGAAAAATTTGGAACACAAGTTTTTGCAAGCATGAAAGTTGAAAATTATCTCTGCATATGTTTTGAAAATAAAAATATTTAATAAAAAAAAGAAAAAAGAAGGAAAGAGTTGCCTTCAAAACTGGAATCATCAGAAATATTGAGATAGGTCAGAAACTGAACTCAAGCTATAGCCTCAAGTTAAATCAATAAGTATTTATTAAGGTCTCTTAGATGCCTGTCAGTGTACTAAATGCTAGGCATACAATGAGAAATATCAAAAATCTTGGTCCTGAAGAAGTTCACAGTCTTTTTTCTCTTATACCAATTAAATAAAGAAAAATATATTTCAACGGGTTCAGAGCAGTGAGAGGAAAAGAACCAAGGAGAAAACAGTCTAAAACTTAAGAGGATGAAACATTTCATTGGAATCAGTTTTGTGGGATAACGAATAACGAGCCCTGTATAGAGATCATGGAAAGGATGCTTAAGGATTTTTTAGCCCACACCATAGTTGCCTGGCTCCAGGAAGAAGAATAATAAGGGGGGAGAGGGGAGAGATGATAATTTGTCTAAAGTCATCCCTCAATGATTAACATATTCCCACTTCATCATATCCTTCCCTTTCCAGCAATTATGAATTAATGATACAATTTTAAACCTATTTTCTTTTTTAAAATTTTCCACAGTATTTTATTTTTCAAATACATATAAAGATAGTTTTCAATATTCATTTTTGTAAGACTTTTGTTCCAATTTTTTTCCTTTCTTTCCTTAATTCTCCACTCCTCCATACAGCAAGTAATCTGATATAGATTAAATATGTGCAATTCTTTTTTTTTAATTTTATTTTTTATTAATTTTTATAATTATAACATTTTCTTTGACAGTACATATGCATAGGTAATTTTTTTTTTACAACATTATCCCTTGTACTCCCTTCTGTTCCGAGTTTTTCCCCTCCTTCCCTCCATCCCCTCCCCTAGATGGCAGGCATTCCCATACATATTAAATATCTTATAGTATATCCTAGGTACAATATATATGTGCAGAACCGAATTTTGTTGTTGTTGTTGCAAAAGAAGAATTGTATTCGGAAGGTAAAAATAATCTGGGAAGAAAAACAACAACAACAACAAAAAATGCTCACAGTTTACACTCATTTCCCAGTGTTCCTTTTTTGGGTGTAGCTGATTCTGTCCATCATTGATCAATTGGAATTGGATTAGCTCTTCTCTATGTTGAAGATATCCACTTCCATCAGAACACATCCTCATATAGTATCATTGCTGAAGTGTATCATGATCTCCTACTTCTGCTTGTTTCACTCAGCATCAGTTGATGTAAGTCTCTCCAAGCCTCTCTGTATTCTTCTTGCTGATCATTTCTTACAGAACAATAATATTCTATAACATTCATATACCATAATTTATCCAACCATTCTCCAATTGATGGGCATCCATTCATCTTCCAGTTTCTAGCCACTACAAAAAAGGCTGCCGCAAACATTTTGGCACATACAGGTCCCTTTCCCTTCGTTAGTATTTCCTTGGAATATAAGCCCAGTAGTAGCACTGCTGGGTCAAAGGGTATGCACATTTTGACAACTTTTTGGGCATAATTCCAGATTGCTCTCCAAAATGGTTGGATTCTTTCACAACTCCACCAACAATGCATCAGTGTCCCAGTTTTCCCACAGCCCCTCCAGCATTCCTCAGTATCTTTCCCTGTCATTCTAGCCAATCTGACAGGTATGTAGTGGTATCTCAGAGTTGTCTTAATTTGCATTTCTCTGATCAATAGTGATTTGGAACACTCTTTCATATGAGTGGAAATAGTTTTAATTTCATCATCTGAAAATTGTCTGTTCATATCCTTTGACCATTTATCAATTGGAGAATGGCTTGATTTCTTATAAATTAAAGTCAATTCTCTGTATATTTTGGAGATGAGGCCTTTATCAGAACCTTTAACTGTAAAAATGTTTTCCCAATTTGTTACTTCCCTTCTAATCTTGTTCGCATTAGTTTTGTTTGTGCAAAAACTTTTTAATTTGATGTAATCAAAATTTTCTATTTTGTGATCAATAATGATCTCTAGTTCTCCTTTGGACACAAATTCCTTCCTCCTCCACAAGTCTGAGAGGTAAACTATCCTATGTTCCTCTAATTTATTTATGATCTCGTTCTTTATGTGCAATTCTTTTAAAGACATTTTCAGGAGCAACTAGATAGCATAGTGGATAGAGTACCAGCTCTGAAGTCAGGAGGACCTGAATTCAAATATGGCCTCAGATACTTAATACTTACTAGTTGTGTGACAAGTCACTAAACCCCAACTGCCTAACCCTCTAAAAAAATTTTTTTTTTAATTAAAAATTTCCATATTTGCCATGTTGTTCAAGAAAAATCAGATAAAAGTGGGGGGGGGGGAGAACCACAAGAAAAGAAAAAACAAACACACAAAAAAGGTGACAATACTATGCTTTTATCCATATTCATTCTCCTGAGTTTTCTCTCTGGATGCAGATGGGCATCCCACGTCTCATGGAATTGCCTTGAATCACCACATTGTTAAAGAGACAAGTCCATCATGATTGCTCCTCATATAATGTTTTTGTTACTGTGTACAGTGTTCTCTTGGTTGAACCTATTTTCCATCCTCAACTGCCTGTTCCCTTGTTCCCATCCTATTTCTGATTCCCCAGACATTCCATTCAAGATCTACCTACCCCTTCCAGTGGATTTCCTGCAATGCCTGCTCCACAAGTAACACATTTACTTTCTTCTTACACTTTCTTTACCACTTCTTTTGTCTTCTTGTACTCTTTGAACCTACATCCGTCCAAATAACACAACATCCTTGCCTCCCCTTCCTTTCTAGCACTAATTATACTTTCACTCATCCCTCTCCATTGCCCACAATGGTCATTTTGGAGATGTTGGAATATTGTTTGCTTTTGTCCCCATTTACAGATTCTCCCTTTACCATCATTATAACATTTCCTCCTTTGAAATTCATTAAATACATATTTATCTCCCAATCAATTAAGTCTTTCTCTCTTCCCTCAATTTCTATCTTCACGCTAAAGAACTTCAAAATACATATTGATACCCTTCAAGTACCCTTACCATCCAGGTACTCAATTTATATATTTCTCAATACCTATTCCTCCACCTGGAGTTACACATATGAATGTAATTCCCTGTTTCATGCCATCATCCACAAAGGTTCTACTTTCCCACTCCTGAATTCTGGAATTCCTTTATCTAAGCATAATTCTTTATCATACCAACATTCTCTTTGTCGTCTTATCCATAATCTTATTCTTCATCCTTATCATAACTTACATTCCTTCCTGCCTTCTCTTTTTTCCCCCCCAGAATTCCAACCTTGAACTATTGATAAACTCCTTTTTTCCCCAGCTTGACTTCTTGGTAATCCAGGCCAATCCTTACCCTATCTCAATTATCTCAGATTATTTTAGCATTATATGTATATTTATATGCACACACACATGTCCTAAAGGTCTTAGTGCAAATTTAAACTGTAAAAGCAAGAAAGAGGCAACTAGGTGCAGTAAATATAGAACTGCTTCTGAAGTTGGGGGACCTGAGTTCAAATATCACCTCAGACACTTAACACTTCCTAATTATGTGGTCATTTAATCCCAATTGCCTCCCCCCACAAAAAATAGCAAACAATAGTAAAAAAGAACATTGTTGTCCTGTGTATGAAAATATATGTGTAAAACATACAAGCATATAAATATATGTATAAACGTTGGTATAAATGCATTTGTGCACATGTGTATTATGTGCATTGCTTATACCTATAAACATATACATATGTATATAAGCATGTATATATGCAGACATACATACAAGTGGTTCCCTGGATTAGAGAGTATGTACATTTTAATCTAATACTATTAACCATCTCATCCTAGACATCCATTCACTTCTTCTTGGGTTTTCATGACACTGTTCTCTCATTTTTCTTCCTAATTATGACTGTTCCTTCTTTGCTAGTTCACCATCCATGTCACAAGATTGACTGCAATTATATCCCAGCATTCTGTCCTAGCTCTTCTCTTGTTGCTTCACCTCCTTGCTTGATGACTTCATTAGTCCTTTATGAAACGTCATTAGATTTCATGAATTCAAATATAGTCTCTATACAGATAAGCTCCAGAGCTATATAATCAGCCCTATTCTCTCTTCTGAGCTCTAGTTGGCATTATCTTTCTCCCCCAAAATAACTCTCTCTTGAACTTCACTATAACTCCCAAAGGTACCACCATCCTTCCATTCACCCAACTTCCCAATGTCAGTATCATCCTTAACTCTTCACTCTTTCTCATACCAATCAGTTACCAGATTTTGTCACTTCTGTCTCCACAATATTTTATGTATATATCCCCTTCTTCCTACTGACACTGTCAACTTCCTAATTCAGGCTTTCATTATCTAGTCTTTTGCAATATCCTCCAGACTGATCACCTTGCCCTAGACCTTTCTCCACATGACTACAAGTGATTTTCCTAAAGTATATATCTAACCCAATCATGCCACTAATCAATAAATAGCAATGATTCTCTGCTATCTCTAGGACCTAATATAAACTCCTAGTACCTTCCTATCTTTTTTATCTCCTTACAGCTTACTCCATTAATTATAGCCTTATCGGATTACTTTTCTTCATGTTTCTTTTTCCTTTTTTTTTTTTTTTACACATATGCAATAATATTTTATTTTTTCTCCAAATACGTTAAAGACTATTTTTATCATTCATTTTTCAATTCTTTTCTTTTCTGGTGAGGAAATTGGGATAAAGTGACTTGCCCAGGATCATACAGCTAGGAAGTGTTAAGTGTCTGAGATCATATTTGAATTAGGTCTTGACTTCAAGGCTGGTGCCCTATCCACTGCACCACCTAGCTACTTCTCATTCAATTTTACAATATTTTGAGTTCTAAATTTTTCTCCCTCCTTCCCCTCCTCTCCTCTCTTCTAAAGAAGGTAGACAATTTAACCTAGTTTATACATGTACTATCGTGAAAAATATTTCCATATTAGTCACACTCGTGAAAGAAGAAACAGCTCAAAAGAAAAAAAAACACACACATACACAAAAAAATAAAGTGATTAAGTATTCTTCGATCTGCATTCAGAGGTTCTTTAACTGATGCGGATAACAGTTTTAATCACATGTCCTTCAGAATTGTCTTGTATCATTGTATTATTGAAATAATTATGTCATTTATAGCTCATCATCTTATAATATTGCTGTTAATTTTTACATAGTGCATTTCACTTTGCATCAGTTCATAAAAATCTTACCTGGTTTTGCTGAGAGCATCCTGATCATCATTTCTTATAAAAATAATAGTATTCCATCATTATTACATACCACAATTTATTCAGCCATTCCCTAGCTCATGGGGAACCCCGTTATTTTCAATTCTTTGCTGTAATAATTTTTTTTTGGTACTTATAGATCCTTTTTCTTTTTTTTAAAATGTCTTTTGTGAAACATGCCTAATATTGCTAGGTCAAAAGATATGCATGATTTTATAATTCTTTGGGTATAATTTAAAATTGCTCTGCAGGTAATGAATTGAACCAGCTACACCCAACAAAAGAACTCTAGGAGATGACTATGAACCACCACATAGAATTCCCAATCCCTCTAATTTTGTCCACCTGCATTTTGGATTTGTTTGATTCTTTTTGTACAGCAAAATAACTGTTTGGTTATTTATACATATATTGTATTTAATTTATACTTTAACATATTTAACATGTATTGGTCAACCTGCCATCTTGGGGGGGGGGAAGGGGAAAAATTAGAACAAAAGGTTTGGCAATTGTCAATGTTATAAAATTACCCATGCATATAGCTGGTAAATAAAAACTATTAAAATAAAACAAAATAAAATTGCTCTGCAGAATAATCAAATCAGTTCATAGCTTCGACAATATTCATATTTTATTTTCCCCACATCCCCTCCAAAATCTGTCACTTTCCTTTTTTGTCTATTAGCCAATCTAATAGGTATGTGTTAGCCCTTCAAAATTTTTTCAATTTGTATTTTTCCAATTTATAGTGAATTAGAGCATTTTTTCATGTGGCTATAGATAGCTATGATTATTTCATTTGAAACCTATCCTTTTCTTTTGACCATTTATCAATGGCTCTTATTTTTACAAATTTGACTCAATTGTTTATATATTTGAAAAATGAGGGCTTTATTAGAGAAACTTGCTTCAAATTTTTTTCACAATTAACCTTTCTAACTGTATCTTTCCTTATTTATTCTATTTTTTCTCTTTTTATTGGTATTTTATTTTTCCAAATATATGCAAAGCAGTTTTTAACACTAATTCTCACAAAACTTTGTGTTCCAGATTTTCCTTTTCCTCCTTCCTTCTCTCCCCCTCTCTCCAAGACCAAAAACAATCAGATATAGGTTAAAGGGGTGCAATTCTTCTTGAACATATTCAAATTGCTAAGCAAAAAAAAAAAAAAAAAAAAAATCAGGTCAAAAGGAAAAAAGCAAACAAGATGAAAATACTATGCTTTGATCTACATTCAGTCTTTATAATTTTCTTTCTAAATGTGTATGCTAAGGTCATTTGAACTACTAGTGCTTTGCCATTGGAAGTTACATTTGTTTTTATTTGTCACATATACTTAAATATGAATTTTCAGACAAAATGAAAGTTTGAGGTCAGGGACTATGTCATTTTTACCTTTGTATCCTCATATCTTGAACAAACTTTGACACATAACAGATGTTTATTGAGTGTTTATAGAGAAATCTTCCTAAATGTAAGAGTTGTCTTACTTTTGTAATTGTATCCCCAAAGTTAATTTAAGTCGTTAATAAATGCTTTTGATTCATTCATTCATTTCTTGCATTGCTGACCCCATTTTCAAATATATCTCATTAGACTTCAAACTTCACAGGGAAATTAACCTCCTTTTATTTAAACTTTAAACATTCTGCTGTTTAGCAAAGCCATAATCTGTTTTTGTTCAAATAAAACAAATTTCATTACATTTGCATTTCAGGAAATATCTTATCTTCATTTCTTATTCAACCGATTGACTGACTGAACTTGATGAATTTAATCAAGATTTTCAATTTGGGGATCTATAAAAACATCATAATCTTCTTTTATTTCATCTTAAAACACTGTTCTGATATGGGATCCATAGGCATCTGAAGATGCCCAAAGGGGTCCTGGTCACACACAGGTTAAGATCTCTATCACTCTAGCCAATACCTTATACTTAAACATCACTTGGCAACTAATTAAGGAACATTTCAGTGAATTTAATTGTAATCATACCAGTTTGTGTGTTTTGTAAATTGGTATTTTGCTTTATTTTTCCTTTTTTTGCTGAGGCAATTGGCATTAAGTGACTTGCCCAGAGTCACACAGCTAGGAAGGGTTAAGTGTCTGAGGCTAGATTTGAATTCAGGTCCTCCTGTCTTCAGGGCTAGTGCTCTATCCACTGCGCCACCTAGCTGCCCCAAAATTGGTATTTTCTGATAGAAGAATGTGAAATCAAATTCAAATTTGTTGAGATAGATTTTTTTATTTGCTATCTAATACTCTAAGTGAGGCAAGTTTAGGACCAATGGTATGAAAGCCACTTAATTAAAATAATCTTCATCTTCTCTTAGACCAAGACATAGTATTTTTTTTAATCCCTGATGTTTTCTTAATTTTTATTAATACTTTTTATTTTCAAAACATACCTGAATAATTGTCAACATTCATCCTTGCAAAAACCTTGTGTTCCAAATTATTTCCCTCACCCTCTCTCCTAGATGGCAAGTAATCCAATATATGTTAAACATGTGCAATTCTTCTATACATATTTCCACGTTTATCATGCTGCACAAGAAAAATTAGATCAAAAAGGAAAAAAATGAGAAAACAAAAAGCAAGCAAACAACAACTAAAAAATGATGATATATGTTGTGGTCCACAGTTAGTTCCCACAGTCCTCTCTCTGGATGCAGATGGCTCCCTCTCTTCATCACAAGACCATTGCAATTGACCTGAATTACCTCATTGTTGAATTGATCAGAATTGATCATTGTATAATCTTATTATTGCCCTATATAATGATCTCCTGGCCCTGCTCATTTCACTCAGCATCAGTTCATGTAACTCTCTCTAGGTCTTTCTGAAATCATCCTGTTGATTGTTTCTTACAGAACAATAATAAACCATTACATTCATATACCATTATTTACTCAGCCATTCTCCAACTGATGGACATCCACATAGCTTCCAGTTTCTGGCCACTGCAAAGAGGGCTGCCACAATCATTCTTGCACATACAGGTCCCCTTCCCTTCTTTACTATCTCTTTGGGATATAAGCCCAGTAGTAACACTGCTGGATCAAAGGGTACGCACATTTCCATAGTCCTTTGGGCATAGTTCCAAATTGCTCTCCAGAATGGTTGAATCAGTTCACAATTCTACCAGCAATGTATTAGTGTCCCAGTTTAATCACATTCTCTCCAACATTCCTCAGTATCTTTCCCTGTCATTCTAGCCAATCTGACAGGTGTGTAGTGGTATCTCAGAGTTGTCTTAATGTGCATTTCTCTGGTCAATAGTGAAAATCCCTATGATTTAATGGATATAGGAATCTTTGGGTGAAGAAATTTTCTCTCCAAATCAGCATGAGCTATGCGTTTTATGGTCTTATTTGTCTGGGACACTGAGAGGTTAAGCCACTGTCCTAAGAGTACACTGATGCTATGACACTGAAGTGAGACTTAAACCCACATCTTTGGCACCTTGAAGACCACTTCTTGGACATAGAATACACCTAATCAACCAATCAAGTGATGCATTTATTACATGTTTCCTGTGCGCCAGGCACTGTATTAACTCACTGATGCACTCAAAGAGCTTACATTCTAACAGGAGAACGGAAATAATTGATATTGAAGACAAGCACTCTACAATTTGCGAATGTAATCACGAAAGGACAATGCAGAACACCTGAGCATCAGCTCTCTGGATTTCGATTAGCCTTATCACACATCTCCCAGTCTTCGGTGCTCTGATACTGTGGGGAGGGAAGGGGAAAGAGTGAAAGATGCATGAATCAAGTGTTGAAGTTTCATACCAAAGGCTGGAAGGGAAAATGTTTTCCTTTCCATCCATCCAAATAAACCCAGCCTGGGTTACTAAGGATTTGGCAGTATTAATATTTGGAAAAAATAAGCTCAAGAGTGAATTGGTTTATGAGTGAGACCAGAGCTCAGGGACTAGTTTGTGTGACGTGGAGGAAGTTATTTAAATCCCTCTGACCCTGTTTTCCGATTTGCAAAGTAAACTATAGGAGTAGTTAATCTCCGATTCCCAACAGCTCAAAATGCTATGCACCACTCTCCCCACGTGGTCTCTTCTACGAATCATTGCCCTAGGAATAAAGGGCGGGAATAATATTGCAGCTTTTTTTTTTTTTTTTAATCAAGGCCTGATTCTCATCTAAGGCAATAATAGGATTGTTACATTCACCCCACCCACTACCACTTCCGCAGGGTCTCATAAATCTCACGACGGGCTTTGCTTCTCTTGATCTTGTTTAAAGGGGTTTTTAAATAGGTACTTCCTGCTGGGAAAATTAAAGCGCAGCAAAGGTCGCCTGTAGTTGTGGGCTGGGAAGAGAAATATGTCTCGACCAGAAGAGCCAACGTCCCCCATTCACGGGGGAAGACCGGGCCAAAGGGGGTCTGTGAGGAGTGGTCAGGAGCAGGCCAGCTCAGTGGTCTCACGGGGCCGGGGGTCAGGGATGGCGCGGCCCCGGGGGGCGCGCAGGGCGCGGGGGCGCGCACGGCGCAGAGCGGCCGCCAGGGGGCGCCGGGGCCCGCGCGCGCAGCGCTCCGCAGCTGCGCTGCTCTCTTAGCCGGGACCGAGCTATGGGGGAAGCCGAGGTTGCCACCGGCGGAAGCGGCGGCGGCCGGCGGCGGCCCTGGATCAGGGCGCGAGCGGCGGCGGCGGTAGGTGGCGGCGGCGGCGGCAGCTCTGGTTCCGGATCGGGCCCTGGCGGTAGCGGTGAGAAGGGGTCCTGTGGAGTCGGCGCCGGGCCCGCCCGAGGAAGTCGTGGTGTGGAGCCCCGAGTGGAAGTGTGCCTCTTCCATGCCATGCTGGGGGCACAAGCCCGTCGGTGAGGGAAGGCGAGCAGGGAGGGGCGGAGCGCTCGGAGCGTAGGGCCTGGCCCGAGCCGCGGCCTCGAGTGCCAGCCCGCAGCCGGGAGGAGGGCCTGAGCTGCGGCCCCGGGAGTGGGGGGGGGGAGGGGGCGGGTCTCGCACTTCCCCCACTCTTAGGAAGCTGCTCGGGGAGCCGGGTCTCTGTGGGTCTCGTCTCCTTTCTCCAACTCCTGCCCTGAGGCCTTAAGACCTCTTCCCCCCCCCTTATCATCTCCGGTCTTCTCCCCCTCCCTTCTCTGGTCCCCTCCCTTCTTCCTCCTTCCCCCCTCTCATCCTAGTCTCTCGGGCTTCTCCCCCTCCCATCCCCGGGCCCCGAGCTCCTCCCTCCCCTCCCCCTTTTCCCCTCCCCCCCCCCCCCCCTTCTCCCCTCCCCCCCTCATATCCTAGCCCCCGCGCTTCTCCCCGATCGCTTCGCCTGCCCCCGAGCATCCCCCCTCCCTCCCCCCCTCCCATCTGGCCTCTCAAGCTCCTCCTCCCCCCTCCCATCTGGGTCCCTCGGGCTTCTCCCTTTTGCGCCCCGCCCAGCTTTTTCCCCCTCCTCCCGTCCCCGCCCCCTTCTTCATCCCTTCTTTCCTCTCTCTCTTCCCCTTTTCCTTCCCCCCAGTCCGAGAGAATGTATGTGGTGATCTCTTTTTTTGGAGCTTTGGGGAGGGGGAGAAATGTCAATTGTTCCTCAAGGTAAGAGCCCTATGGGAAAATCTTGAGTCCAGGCCAATTTGGGTTTCTTTTGTCTGAACCTACTTTTGAATTCAGGGCTAAAATTCAGACAGGATTTACTCGAGTACCTGCTATGTACTGGTTGCTGTGAATGAAAGCAGTAAGCTTGTGGGAGAGAATACTCTTCTGTGTGTAAATATAGTCAAGAAAACAAAACTAATATTCCTGAAATAGAGGGAAAAGACTTTTTCTAAGTTTGGGCTCCACCATTTCCTTATGTTGTAAAATAAAGACTCCCTACCCCTTTCAAAAAAAAAAAAACGTTGTCTGCAACAGGTGTAATTTCCTGAACAGTTTCCTTCCCCCCTTACAGGTGTGAACCGGCACTTCCACATGATCTGCATCAGGGACAAGTTCAGCCAGAACATAGGTCGGCAGATCTCCTCCAAAGTCATCTGGGACCATTTAAGTACTATGTACGATATGCAAGCATTGGTAAGGAGTGAGTTCCAACACAATGTTGGGCTATAAATAAAAGTGAGAGGATTTAATTCTATTCTCCCAATGAGTTCCTACAAAATTTAGAAACCTTTAAACAGGAGTGCCTGGCTATAAGTAAATAGGGTGTGTGGAAATCCTGCCTAAAAAATTTAGGGGGGATAGTTACTAAAACAGTAAAATTGTGTTGAAGTTGAATTCAGCTAACTGGAACCCATTAATAGAGTGTTAGAATTTGAAGGGGGCCTTAAAGATCATCATCTTGCATCCTCATTTTACAGATGAGAGAACTGAGACCCACAAAGGAAAAGGAATTTGCTGAAAGTTGTACAGCTAGTTAGTGGCAAAAAACAAGACTAAAAACCCAGTGTTCCTGAGCCCTCTTTCCACTATACTAAGCTGATGGTCCATAATTTCTAAGAATCTGCACAAATTCAATTATTGGAAGGAAATCGCAACTTCGCAGTTTTCAGAGAATTGTCTCAGTACTCCCCTTTCCTCTCTCAGATGAATATGGACTGCAATGGAACAGTCTATTGTAATGAACCAAACAGGCTGGCCCAGTCCAGATGGAATCCCAAGATGTTCAGGTATGAGGCAGTGAAAAGAACATGGGTTAAGTAAAAAGATCTTGGTTTAAGTCTAGACTTTGACATTTACTGAGCTTCATTTTCTTCATCTGCAAAAGAGAGATAATACTTGCACCCCTGCCTCAGAAGTTGTGTGAAGATAAAATGTGAATATATACAAAATGTTTTGTCTTATTTGAGCTCTTATTTAAGTTCCTGACCTCAAAAACCAAATAACAAATTAATCTTTAATTTTCAAAAGTGTTTTTTTAGGGACTGAAAATAATAGGTGTTCAAAAGTTACTGACCTTTTGATTGATGTTAAAAGGATACCTCTTGTGTCTCTCTATCTCAGCTGGCATTCCTACAATTGGGTGATTCCCAGATCCTAGTATCATACATGCCAGTAACTTTTTGCTAACCTGCTTCAGCATGCCATTATGTAGCTGGTTTCTTTATTTCTGGAAGCTGTGGCAGTACCCTTTCCTTGAATTGGTTCACACCATGTTTGTGGAAAATAAGTTGGTGCTATCCATTCAACTGAGTGAACTGGTGATCAGTAAGGGAAAATTGGTTGGAATTTCTGCATAGGTCAAATTGAACATTTGAACATTTTGAGCACAATAGTTATAGAATCTGTGATAAACGTTTGAATATTTTAAAGAGTTTTGTTTACCTGATTTGCTATGTAAAAACAAAGCAGTATTTGTGCAGATTTCATAAATCTGACCTGGCTCTACATGCATACACATGTACATATCTTTTAAATGTGTTCTCTGCAATAGGAGCAAAACTTCTAGAGGGCAAGGACTTTTTCATTTGTTTAGTATCCCCCAGTCCCAAACACAGAATAGGGGCATAATAAATACTTATTGAATGGAATTCTTTTGAGTTAATACTTTACTTTTATCTGTATTTTTATGAAAGAGGAAAATAATGGGCAAACTAGTAGAAAGACTACCTTATAGGAAGCAAAGACCACCCCCCAAAAAAATTATGTCTCTTAATAGTATGTTAAGGTTTATCAAAGTTGTCCCTTGAGGAAGATAGTGCAAATATTAGCCCTTTTGAGGGAAAATAATGAAGGTATCGAAACTCAGAAGCAGTTTGTTCATGATCACATGGCTAGTAAATGTCAAGCCAGGATTTGAATCCAGATTTCTTGACTAAGCCTACTACAGATTTCCTGGGTTCTAATCCCAGTTCCTCTATAGATTCTCGTTCATCAGATTGGGAGAGAAGTAGAAAGCAACATTGAAAATACTTTTCTCATACAAATTCCTTTAGCATATAAAGTTCTTTGCAAATCCGCCTTTTTTAATGAACTCAAGTTTAATTCTTTTTGTTTCCTCCTCTTAAATCATTCACAATGTATTACAATTTTCAGATTTAAATTGCCTGCTCATGCTTCTCAGCCACATATACATGCTCACATTTATTCCATGATATTTATGATCTCTTCTCCCATCCCCATTCTAACTAAGGTGTGCTATATATTTTTTCCCCAAATTCTATCTGTATATGCTCTCTGCCAACACCTCCTCAAATGTTTTTGGTTATTTCACTTGGAGAATAGATGTCTCATTTCTCTGGCCTTTGTTGGTTTTGACCAGTTTCTCTTGGTGTGCTAGAATATCTAGACAAGAAACTTTTAACCTGATGCAAGCTTTTGCTGCAGCTTACACTCTTAGTTTTGCCTCAAGTTACAGAAGGAAATTGTAGGCTGTCCTTATAAGTTTTAATATATTTGAAGACAATTTTAATTTGTTTTTTTGTTAGGTTTGATTTTTTTTTTTTTTTAGTCCCTTTTCCCTTTTATTGGAAATGCTGTGTGTGTGTGTGTTTTTTTTAATTCATGACTTTTTCAAATAGATAAATGATTAGCATTTTAAAATATGTGCATCTCATACTCCAGATTATTTTCATACTACTGAAATCAGCAGTGAATGGCTTTTAGTTATATTTAAGCTAATTAGTGGTGGCATTTTCTTAACGATATTGAATTATATGTCCAAATTGACAGCTTTTTTCTTTGTTTCTTTAAAAAACAAAACTGTACTTTATTTGATGTTCAGCATGAGTCTGAGATTCTTCCATTCCCTAATTCAGAGAAGAACTTCATCCTTCCTGAAGAAATTATTCAAGAAGTCAAAGAAGGTAAGAATCAGTTTGTCTACCAAAGTTAGATAAGATTAGTATACATTTGTAAACTCTTGACCAAGTGTAACTAGCTGGTTTAAGACCATTGATCCTTATTACTAACCTAGGAGACTTTTCTTATACCCAGTAAAAAGGCAATTAAATAGTAATATAATTGTGATTTATTGTTACTTCTAGAGATAGATCATAGAAATAAAGTTTGTATTCATACTAGCGTTTTGGGGGGGGGGGGATGATTATTGCTCAAGAATGACCTGATTTTTATTTATTTAAAAAAAAAAAATAGGACCTCTGGAAAAGTACCTTTCAAATCTTTCTAAGGAATCTCTTTAGTGTTTGAATGTAGCTTTAAGTATTTACCATTGTGCTTTTATGTTTGTGTTATGTCTTCATCTGTATTTATTTCCTCTATTAGCTTATAAGCTCCTCCAGGATAGAAGTTCACACAGTACCTACCTATTTTGGTGATATACATACATAAGATTCTCAGTTAAATTTTTTTTTTTTTTTTAACTTATTCTTTTTAGGAAAAGTAATGATTGAAGATGAGATGAAGGAAGAAATAAAGGAAGAAGTGGATCCACACACTGGTACTGAAGATGGTAATTATGTAAACTGTGCCATACCACATTCACCTGGCTTATCCAGGAGGCTGTATCATTTAAAATAGATTCAGCTTAGCAGTTTAACAGCAATATTTGACCTATTAGTCCTGTCTTGAATAGTCATTTAGAGAATATGTTACAACAGCTATCTATTTTTACTTTATTGTAAAGAAGTATCTTTTTAAAAAATAATTAAAGGATCTGTAATTTTTAGTGATATGGATTCATTATGATGCAGTCAACTTATCCATTAGTGCCTTCAAATTTAGGTAGACTGGTCTTCTGATAAGTGCACAATTAGCTCACTACCTGCATCAAAGTTAAATTTTTTAAGGCTGGTAGCTAGAACCTATTGGAGCTTGCACTCTCCCTAAAACACCCTTCATGAAGCTAGTTTCACTTTTATGCCATGATGAAGCATCATAAAAGAACTTGAAAAGAGCTCTTAATAGTTCCCCCAATTTTCTTAGTTCTGCAGTAGTGTTTTACTGATCAGTAATGATGCTGAAGAATTTGTGGGGGAAGAGGGAGAATAGAAAAGTAAATCTTAAAAATGACTTTCAGATACAACTAACCATGAGTCATATGTTTAAAATCTACCTTCAGTCAAATTCTATTGAAACAAATATTTTAAATGAAATTATGTAAGAAAAACTATTTATAGGTTTGAGTAGAATGGTTTATTAATGTGGCAATATTTCGTACAGCAAATTCCCAGTAAAATAAAATCTGGATAGCTTAAAGATGACATTTGTACTCAAAAAATGGATAACGTTAAGATTTTTTTTTCCAGACTTAAAGTGACAAGCATACTCTTCAGTAAAATGTATGAATGTCGTATGGCTTAGCAAGGGAGATGAGAAAGAAGGAATTAGGGACCATTAAAAGATTTTCTGAAATGTTTTTTCTGAATGTTATGTGTATGGCTGTATTAATTGTAATAAGGGTTACTTGAAATATAGGGGGGAAACTTTTAAAAATATTTTCCAAAAATTCAATTTCATGGTTAATGAAATAGCAAAAATAATTCTGTTTCTCAGTTTTTACATCTTCAGGAAATTTGGGGAAAGGAGCTGAAAAGTCCAGTGGCAAAGAGAAAGAAAAGAGTTCATCAGACTCTGGGTCTAAAGAAGGTGCAGACAAGAGGAAACGCAACCGGGTCACAGAAAAGGTCTTAAATGCAAACAGCAATCCCTCTAGTCCAAGTGCAGCCAAACGTCGGAGAACATAGGCCGTTGCTAGTAACTTAGAGAGGAATAAGAAGGAAACAAAAATTGATGATGTTTACTTTAGTGGAAGGAATTTTTGATAAGTTTTTATTAAATGAAACAAATTGTTCGGTGGTACATATTGTCATTTTTGCTAATCATTGGGAAGGGAGTGTGAAAAGATTAGCATGAGGGAAGAGGCTGAGAAGTTTATCCTATGCTTGCTAGGAATAGGGTTTGAATACAGAAAAGAGTCTAGCTTACCTTGATGGCAGTAGAATATTTGTTGAGCATTCTAGCTGAGTTCTCAAATTTCCCAAGGTAAAAATAGTAGCTTTGCAAGTGTGTACTTAAGGAATTTTGTGATGATATACATATAGAAAGATTATTTATGTATTCTTTGTGTTTTTGAAGTCAATTTTAATTTCTTAGATATGTGCTGACCCTTTAGGTTCTTACCAATTTTCCTTGATTTGGTATCTGAAACGAGTTGTAGAATCGAAAAAAAATTTTTTTTTAAACCATAGTAAATGACAGTGTGAACTAGGGAGACAATTCAAAAGCAGACCTCTTTCAAATGGATAAATTTCCATATACTAAGCAAAGCATTATTTTCAAGTAACATAACTCTGAACTTAGGAGTAATAAATTTAGAAGACAACATTGGCTGCTATGTCAGAAAAAAAGTTACAATTTTCTACCCACTGAAGTAAACATAAAATCTCTTCTTGGAGACTTCAGTCAAACTTGTCCATTTAAGGTCAAGTGTGGGGCTGTAAACATTTTTTCACTGAGTGCTTCATGAGTCAGGGGTCTTGACTGAATTGCTTTCTAGTGCCACAAAACATGATAGAACTTCTCTTCATGCCATCAGAGAGATCAAGAATTGGATGTTTTGACTCATTCGTGTGTATTGTATATAATTGGTTTGGTATTTCATTATTTAATTTTTAAGAAAAATATTTTACTAGTGTTTTATATGGAAATAATATTGCAGAAGCTTAATCTTGTGTTGTATTTTTTCTGAGAAATTTGTTTTAAGGTCATGACTATTTTGAGATACTTGTTGCTCGGTTTTATATGCTGGAATATGAACATTTGTAGCAGTTCTTATTTATTATGCAGATGGTTGCAGACAGACCAAATAAATGACAGTTTTGTGGGAGGGAATCTTAGTCTGTTGAACTGGCGTTGGATATGGCACAAAATGCTTATTTGGAATATACTCTCGTTTGACTGCTGAATAAAAGTACTAAAAATCTCTTAAATTGTCTTGTAGTATTAATACCAAAGTGGGTCAGGTTTATATTTCAAAGACTTTTGAATTCTTCTGTGCCTCTTGTAATGACCTGTATGCCTCCAAATTTGAGAAGATAATTTTTTTCCCAAATTACTCTGATTAAAATAACTTTTCACCTGAGAACCTTTTGATGAGCTCTTTTTCCAGTCTTAGCTGGGTGAGTCTCCAGCTTAGGTAGCAACTGGAAGAGCTTGCTGAATCCAGGCATAAGTAAGAAGAACTGATCTCCATTCATAGAGCTTTTGGAAAAAAAAATTTACTAAATAACCCAAATTGTTGATGTTTTGCATATTCATGTATTTGGTAATCAATCACGGATCAGAACATAGAAAGATTAATTTATGGAGAAAAGGCAGAGAATTCTACCTCTAGCTTCCAAGAGAGAGAGGATGAGTTAAATAAGGAGAAATCATATGGATAATGGGGAGGAGGGAAGAAGGGGAGATGATACTGATCTAGCAAACAAAGCCAGAGATTGAATTTTGGTGAGGAAAATTTTGAAGAAAAAACTAGTTTCAAATACTGGTCTGTGAAAGAAAGTTGAAGTAAGCCCAGGAATTGAAAACCTAAAAAAGAAGGAGATAATAGCAAGACAAGGAAAGGCAGAACATAAGTAAAAACAATTGGAGGGTAAAGCAAATTCAAAGACTTGGTTATTGGCATGAGTTGGTCAGATAAATTGAAGCTATAAACCATCTGGGGAAAAAACATTCTTCAGACCACTGTTAAAACAACTAGAAGTTCTACCTCATCCATCTGATTGGCATAGATGACAAAAGAGGAAAATCATTGTTGGACAGGATGTGGGAGAGCAGGCACATTAATGTATTGTTGGAGCTATGAAATAGTCCACCCATACTGGAGAGCAATTTGGGACTCCACCCCCAAAATCACTCAACCATGCATACTCTGATTCAGTGATACTGATACCAAACTTAGTTCTCTCAAGAATCAAAAACATTCATATAAAATTTTTGTAGCAGCCCTATTTTGCTATGGAAAGGAAAGGAATTTTTATCAATTATTCTGTGAATAAAACGAAATGCTAAACCTAAGTGATGAAAGGATTGTTGGAGAATCATGGAAAAATGAGCAAATTTATGCCAAGAAATAAGCAGAACCAGAACTATATATGCTGACTAAAATGTGAAGAAATACAACTGAAATTGATATAGTGATGACAATGGCTACAAATGGCTGAAAAACCATGTTACCCACCTTCTGAAAGAGATGAAATTTCAACCTCCTAGACTATTACATGATATATTTAGAGTTTAAAAGAATACATTTGAAGCCTTTTCAGAAAGAAGAGGAATGGATACTCTAGAAAGGAAACGACTGCTTTTCTTCCAAAGAAGTTTCTCCATAGAAGCTATTAATTGACAGATCATTTAATAAGGATCGAAGGAAGCATTGAGAAGTAGTGGGGAATCACCCATTTGTAACTTAATAAACAATAATTTATTTCCATTATCTATCTTGTGAGGAAGAATCTTAAAAATAATAGCCCACCAAGACTTCAAAATAGATGGCTGCTACCTACTTTTAGTAATAAATGTATGCACAAATGACGATGCCAAAAGGATCTAAGAAGTATTACCAAAGATTAGGTAGACTTGCAGGAAACAACACAAAAGTGGTCAGATTGTGTTTTTCTTATTTATCCACCAAAGGCTAGTGATGTATAAGAGAAATACTAATTTGAGGCTAGCTAAAAAAGTGGTGCCTGAAGATAGAATCTAGGTTTTAGCCCACAGCTGAAAATAGCCTGTCATGATAGATTCCTGACCAGGGGCAGAGTAGGATCTAACAAAGCTTTATAAGGATGTACATGATAAATGTCTTATGAATCAAATCAATAAGGTTTATAATAAGAATAAAAAAGACTGCATAAGTGCATCCAAGTTAGATCCTTAATTCAAAAACCTTTTCAGAAATCAAACACCTGGAGAAAAAATTCAAGAAAGGAACTAGTTAATAAAACCCTTGGTCCTCAAATGTCTTTACACATAACAGAGTTTAAGAAACAAGAAAAAAAAAGATACCCTAATGCAAAGGGGGCATATTTGTCCTCAATTATCGCTTAAGACTTGGAATGAAAGGATTGGGATTGTATATTGCTTAGATCAATATGCAGTCAGTTCTACTATAATACTTTTTTTTTTTTTTTTTTTTAATGTGAATTTGTTCCAACATGATCGGGGAACAATTTAAGCATAAATTGAATTTTGTGTTTGCTTATATTCCATCCTTGAGAAACAGTTCAAGATCATAGAAAACTGCATTACTTCACAAGCTGCAGCTTTTCCTGATGCAAACCTCCACAAACTTCAGGTCTTTTTCAAGGTAACATGCAGTATTTGTTGTCTGTCTTCTGATACAATAGGAGCTGTGGCAGTAGAAGCCTGAGGAGTGCTGTTATACTCCACTCCCTCCCTAGACATCTACTCCATTCTTTACCATCTTGGTGAGACCCCACTCCCCTCCTCCACCAACTCTGGAGTTGAGATGTACCAAGGTTGCCCTCTTGTCCTCAGCAATTCAACTTTATTATGTTGGCCCCTCTGGAAATGACAAGGGGTGGCAGGGTACAGCCTGAGCACTCAACCATAACTATTATGTTATTTATGTATCATAATAGTGAATAGTAATGATGAAAACTCTTGTTTTCATTAGGTTCCTATTTTTTTATGTGTCACTGAAGTTTTTGAGTGTTGTGCCTCAAACTCCATTTTCTGCATAAACTATTTTTTGTGAGATTTTTGCATGACTTCATGATTTTTTAAGAATGAATACATCAAATTACAGCAAAATTGACTGTACTTAAAAGAAATGATGGGAAAGAAGGTGGGGGATGGGGGCAAATAGAATTATATATTAAGAAGGAATAGTTTTGTGAAGAAATCTAAGAACCAATGTGGAAGCTTAATGGAGAGCATTTGAATGGTGGTCAGTGGAGGGAAAAAGAAGAGTCTTTTTATTCTGGAGAAATTACAGAATACCTTCTCAAATGTGTTTTCCCCACTCTGTCCTCAAAAAAAATGTGGTCTTTCTCCTTACCAAGGGTAATACTTGTATATATGTATCTGAACCCATTATGTTTTCTCCAATACATTACTCCTATTCTCATTCCCACTTCCTTAATAATTGATTTCAAAATTTCACTCTATTGGATCCTTCCCCAATGCCTACAAACACATTAATGTCTCCTTTTTTTCTCTTAACAACAACAACAACAAAAAACAAACTGGTATTTATCCTACAATCTTCCCCCAGATCATCTTGTATTTCTGCTCCCCTTCTCAGCTAAACTTCTTTAAAAAGTCATATATATTCCTCTTCTCTCATTCCCTACACCCTCTGCATTCTGGCTTCCAACCTCATCATTTGACTGAAACTGCTCTTTCCAAAGTTAGCAGTGATCTCTTAATCGCCAAATCTACTAACTCTCAGACCTCAATTTTTTTTTTTGCCCTCTCTATGTCTTAGATTTCCTTTTCTCCTGGATTCTTGCCTCTCTAGATTTTTGTGATATATCCCTAATTTTCTGATTTCACAGTTTCCTTTTTTGGATTTTCATTCAGGTCACATCCACTAATTACAGTTATCCCCCAGAGTTCTAACCTGAGACCTCTTTCCTTTCTATACAATTTCAGATGTTGACCTTATGAGTTCCCATGGCCTAAATTACCCTCTATTTGCAGATGATTTATATTATTCATATATACATATATATATATGTATGTATATATATGTATGTATATGTATGTATATATAATCCTCTGAGCTATAGCCTCATCACCAGCTATCTTTTGAACATCTTGAATGCCCCCCAAAATATTTCAAATGCCCAAAGTAGAATTCATCTTTTCCAACAAACTCTCCCCTCTTCCCAATTTTCTAATTACTATCAAGAGTACCACTGTCTTTCCTGTCACCCATGATTATAAACCTCAACCTTACTTTGGATAACTACATA
The DNA here is from genome assembly GCF_048593235.1 of Sminthopsis crassicaudata. Classification (NCBI taxonomy): domain Eukaryota; kingdom Metazoa; phylum Chordata; class Mammalia; order Dasyuromorphia; family Dasyuridae; genus Sminthopsis; species Sminthopsis crassicaudata. The sequence goes on from NC_133618.1 coordinate 252,436,200, forward strand.
AATACAAGTGAGAAGTCAATCTCGTGAGTTTTTAAATTTTTATTTATGTGAAATTTTAAATTCTGAACTGTCCCCCTCTCTTCCTCCCTCCTTTCCCACTCCACATTACAGAAGGCCACCAACTGATACAGATATAGTAAGCTATATTCTGTGTACCTCTATCACTTCTTTATCTGGAAGTAGATAGCATCTTCCATCATAGGTTCTTTATAGTTAAGTTTAGTATAATATTCAGAATAACTTGATTGTTAAGAATTATTCTTCAAACAATATTGCTGTTACTGTACACAGTGTTCTCTTGGTTCTGCTTACTTCACTTTTCATTATTACATGCAATTTTTTACATATTATTTTAAAATCAACCAGCTCATTTCTTTTGGAACTATGTATTGCGTTTTGTTTGTTAGTTTTCAACATTCATTTTTGTAAGATTTTGTGTTCCAAGTTTTTCTCCTTCCCTCCCTTATTTCTTTTCCCATCAGCAAACAATCTGATATAGGTTGAATATGTATAGTTCTTTTAAACTTATTTTCTTATTTGTCATGTTGTGCAAGAAAAATGAAACTAAAAGGGGGAAAAAAACCCCACAAAATTCGTCATTTCCTACATCTCAGTAGTTTTCCATCATAATCATATACCACAACTTGTTTAGCCATTCCCCAATTGATGGACATCCCCTTGATTTTCAGTTATTTGTCACCACAAAGGGAGCTGCTATAAATATCCAATCTCTTGTAAAGTCTTGTCATTTCTTCATAACGTCTCTTGTTCATGTACCTTCCTTTCCTTTTACACAATGTACCTGGGTGGCTCATCCTCATGCCTTGATAATTACAATAGTTTTGTGGTTGTCTTCCTATTTTGTGTTCCATTTCAGCCCATTTTTCATTGAGTTGGCCAAGTAATTTTTCTATTATCTCCAAAATCAAATATAAAAGGACTCTTATTTAAAACTCTTCACAACTTGACTCTTCTATTTTTCCTGTCATATCCTTCCCTTGCCAGTGGGCAATCCAGCCTTAAAGGTTCAGGAAACAATCCAGCCCCACTGATCATTTTATTCTTCCTCCCACACGGTAGCCCATTTCCCTTTTCATGCTCTGTCCCACATGCATAGAGTATTCCGTTTCCTAAGTTCTCTGACTTCCTTCAAGATTCATCTAAAATCTTTATTTCTGCAGATAGTCTTTCTTAGCTACTCTCCTTATCCCCAGGTGCTAGTGCCTTTCATCTGAGATTACTTTCTATTCATATTATTGACACATACATCTATATATCTACATATATATCCATCTTATCTATAGTATGTCTATAGTTATTTATATGTTCCTTCATCTGTTAAAATGTGAACTCCCTAAGGACAAAGGATCATGTTTTTTACCCTTTTTTGTATTCCCAATATTTAGCACAGTGCCCAGCACACAGTGAGCATTTAATAAATGCTTGTTTACTGACTGGATAGAAAGAGGAAAGATGAGGATTTTGGGAAACATCACAAGCTTGGCACAGAAGCATAGTATACGGATGGGGAACTTCAGTTATACAGACATCTACTAGATCTCTTCAGCGGAAAGCAAAACAGGTAATGACTTCTTGATTTTCCTGAATGATGCATTTAATCCTTAAGGGTTCAGGAAAGAAGGGGAAATTCAATCCTAGATCTAAATCATACTAACAAATGAATTGATAGGAATAATGGAAATCTTGGGGAAGGAAATGGGAGGAGTGATCATTCTCTTTCAAAATTTGTGATAGAAAGGAAGATGAAATTCAAGCATAGTATGCTATAAAACCAAGATATTAGGAATGTATATTCCCAAATATTCAGAGGAAGAATAATCAAAGACTACACAAATAATATAAGATGAAGTCAGCTGAGAATATATTGGAGATGGTCAAGAATGTTTAACTTTTAGATGAGGCAAGGAGGGGATTATGGAGTGGGGAAGAGGAATGGAATGATAGTTGTCCTCGAGTATTTGATGGATTGTCATGGAATCAGGCTCATTCTGTTCTTAGAGGGGCAGAAGTAAGAGGAGGATGAAAACTGATGAGGTTCGATGCAGGGCAGAGAGTTGTGGGAACCCTTTCTGGTCAGTGCAGAAGTTCTTTGTGAAGGAATTCAGTTAAGACTGACAAAAAGAAGTTTATTGTTGGCTCTGAGAAGTCAGCCTTTAATAGGAAGACTGACTTCCTCAGTGGCAAGGTAACATTCCTAGCCGAGAAATCCTGATGGAGAGGTACAGGGGGATGTAGTACTGTTAGGGAAATAGGTGAAAGAGAGATAAAGAGGGGTGTAGTCCTATTAGGGAAATAGGTAAGAGATAAGGAGGGGTTAATGCTGAAAAGAGAATGTCTTCTCAGGGGGCAGAGGGTCCTTGCAGGCAGCTATGCCAAGGGAGGTCCCTTGGCCTGGCATGATTCCTGCTTTGGCTTCTGCAAAGAAATGAGTTTAAAAATTAATCTCAGATTTTTATAAGGAAATCTGAGACAGAAGTTTCAACCAAACCAGATTCCCTCAATGAAGTCCCTGCCTCCAGGCCTAGATTAAACCACTTAGGAGGAGTGGTTTTGAGCTAATTTGCAACTCACTAGTCCATAGAAATCTAGATCTCCAGCTAAATGAGATTTCTTAAATTTGAGCTAAGTAGGGATCAGTCCTAGTTTATTTTGATTCTTGTCCGGAGTAGGGGTATGAGATCTGAAAACAGTAGCAGAGCATCTAAAGGGTGTTGTGTGTCCCAAACAGTTGTCCCTTGTTCTCCAGGCTGAAGAGCAGTTGAAAATGTGTAGTTTGAAGCCTAGAAAAAACATATCAGGAGCAGATTAAAAGTGGTGCGTCACCCAGGGTTGAGATGATGATGTTTGATAATGGGGCCTTTTGCAGAAAATGCATCAGGTCCTGTCTGTGAGCTGCCTTAAGAATGCTGATAGCCCACCCACACTGTTCTGAACTACCTCCACTGCCCACAGAGCTCTCAAGCTGAAAGTAATTAAGGAGGTAATTACTGGCAAGGGCATGGAATGACAATCAAGAAAATTAGGAGAGTGAAAGTGAGGGAAAGAAGGATGAAGTTCCATTCTACCTTCCTTTCTCCAGAGTACTCACAGGAAAATTCTGAAATAACTGAATAGGAAGGAGGTTAGCAAGTGCCCTGAGGCTTTCAGAAATGTTAGCAAAAAAAAAAAAAAAAAAAAAAAAAAAAAAAAAAAAAAAAAAAAAAGCAGTTTGGAATCCCTTTCACTCTCCACCTGGGTATGTGGGAACTGGCTTCAGGAGGGAGGGGGTTTTAACAGCTTGGGCACAAATTGGGCAGGCCTGGTGAAACCAGCCAAAAGGAAAAGGGATGTTACCTCCCCCCTTCTTCTGCAAGAGTTTAGGGAATTTTGTGGACAGTTTGCAACAGCTGCAGAACTTCTTCGTGTTTAATAGGAGTGAAGTCAGTATAATTGTCCATTCTCATTCCCTTCCCCAGTTCCAAAGCTTTTTAGGGCAGAGGTCCCAGGAGGCAATGGTTTAGCCTCTAGGTTGCTAGTGAGAGTCCCCACAGAATAACCTGCCTTTGTATCCCCATTTTCAGGAAAGATAATTTCTCCTGGTTGGGTGGAGTCAGGGAAACAGGGTGGCAGGATTAAAGTGTGACACACCTAGAGAGTCAGGTCAGGTAGAAGACCCTGATATTTATTAGGTCTCCCACAAGCCACTGATGTCCTTTGGCTTTTAAAATGCAATGAAGGGGTGGGAGGAGTTAAACCCTCTAATGGCTGAAACAAAGTTAGTTTTGAAGCCTTTTTAATTAAAAGCAGCCACTGCCCTAATTCAGGATGGCCCCCCTAGCAAAGTACACAGCTGCTGTGAGGCAGGGTTTGGAGGATAGGTTGCGACCCTGCCTGTCAGGGCTGCAGATCAAGATAAGAATGCAGTTAAGTTTTTCCAAATCTCTTAACTGTCTAAAAGTTTGTGCTTTTAAAAAAATTTCTCTGTAGCTCTGAGAAAAGAGAGTTGGATCCTCCATTTCATCATTAAATCACCAAGCTGTCGAGGTAGAGGAGGAGTCTCAAGACAGGTCCTGAGGCCCCCCTGCTATCCCCATTCTAAGGGGGAGAGGTAGGAGAGACCAGAGGGCCAGACTGAAAGTGAAGGAGAAGCCCCTCACATCTTACTGGCTGCCAGGTGTTGGGCTATCATGGTGGAGAAAGGGGAAACTTGACCAAGTCCCAAATTCCTGATAGGGCAGGACATTGGGGGGGCAGCTTGACTCCTGTACCAAGCAGCCACCAAATGTTGGGCTATTGGGCTGAAAAGGCAGTCCTCCTCCTACTCAAACTCAGGACAGGGTCTGGGGAGTGCTCCTTGACACTTAGAGCAAGAACCTCTGGATTCCCAACCTCAGTCTGGGAGGGATTTGCATTAAAAAAGGCACCTGTGCTCAGAGTTTTTCTCCCGGAGGCAGAAGTTGCCCTGAGGAGAAAAAGAGCTGTGAAGTCCTAGGATTTAGTTCAGGTGACTGAGATAGAATTAAAGAGCCAACAGCTGTTTGTAACAGCAGAGTGGGAGAAACTTAAAGGTTCAAGCCTGGCTTCTCTAGTTTCCTCCATTTATCCCCCAAGGACAGATCAAGGAGGATGTTGGCCTTGTATCCCTCAAAATGTTGGGAGAGATCCCCAGAATAGCCAGGTTTTCTCCTCGGTCTGGGAGAAATTCTCGGAAAAGGATTTAGGAGTGCATTGAGATGCAAAGAAAGGCTCCTTTGTCTCTAGAGGGGCTAGGTGGAGGGAGTCTGATTCCCTTCCAGCAAATCTAAGCAGTATCTTAATCTTTCCAGTTCTGAGGTTTTTCAAGCCGAATTTGTCTCTGTTCAAGGAAGGATTTTTAGAAACAAAGGTATTTTGTCTCATTTTTGCCTGGAAAAAACCTTAGTGTTCCCGATTCTATAGCTTCTCATCCTTCTCTAGACAGTCTCTAGAAATGGAGAGCGACAAAATGCTACTTTTGTCAGAACATAGGAATTCCAAAGAGGCGTCCTCCAAGAATTCTCGAGCCTGGGCTCCTGACAACTCAAACTTACCAAGGTGTTTGAATATTTAGCTAGAGAATAGGCAACAAAAAATAAGGCTTTTACCTTGTCCAGATTTCGGGGTTTCCTGTTGGAAACAAAATGATGAGGTTCGACGCAGGGCAGAGAATTGTGGGAACACCTTCTGGTCAGTGCAGAAGTTCTTTGTGAAGGAATTCATGAACCCGAAAAGTTAAGACTGGCAAAAAAGTTTATTGTTGGAACTGAGAAGTCAGCCTAATGAGGGAAAGTAAAGGGGGAATCCCATTTCTCGGTGCATAGATAATCCCATGAGGCGCAGTGTCCCCTGTAAAATGAATTTACAGGCCAGAAAACCTAGATTGATAAATAAAAGGTTTATTGTAGGAATTTGGAAGGAAAGCTCAGTTAGAAAGACGCCAGGGCCAAAGGTGGCCGCTGGGCAGGCAGGAACCCTTACATGGCTGGAAGAATACCATGTGTTGGCAGAAAGGCTCCTGCAATGAGGGAGTTCTGGCTCACCTCTTTTATACCCAAAAGATTGTGGGCAGTTCCAAGTTCTGGAGGGCTTTTCAGTTAACTCAGATCAGGTGAAGGCTGGGGGAAGCTGAGCTGATGGGGGCTGGGCCAGGATTTTCAAAGGGTGCCTTTGACCAGGATTTGTGAATCAAGGTCAGCCATGGGTTGGGCAATTAGAAAGGAATCTTAAAGGGACCCCAATCCTCATCAAGCCTTTGCTAGGAATGTTGACTTCCTCAGTGGCAAGGTAAAGTTCCTAGCGGAGAAATCCTGACATAGAGGTAAAGAGGGGTGTAGTCCTGTTAGGGAAATAGGTAAGAGAGATAAAAAGGGGTTAACATTGAAAAGAGAATGTCTTCTCAGTGGGCAGAGGGTCCTCGTTAGTAAGAAGTGGTCCTGGGCTTATCTAGTCCCACCATGATAACAGAATGAAACCACTTTATCTTGATTCCCTGAGGCAGTCCTCTCCTAGGAGAGTTCAAGGAGTTCTCAAGAGTTTACCCCAAAGTCAGGACAGTTTTAAGATTCCCCCTCATCAAAAATTATATCAGAGTAATTGGTTTCATGTAAGAAGTGACAACTGTATAGTGGCCTTGAAAGAAGGCCAGGATCCTGAGAAATAGGAGAAAAGATTGCACTCCAAGCATGAAAAACAGCTTGTATGAGGCAGGAGGTAGAGTAACAAGTTCAGAGAATGGCTAGTAACCTAGATTAATTAGAAAGTATAGTTCATGAAGGTGAAAAATATGAAATAACAAACAGGCATTTATTAAGTATCTACTATATCAAGCATAGCAATAGATACTAGGTATACACAAACAAAAGTTTCTGCCCTCAAGGAGCTTACATACTTTCTGAGACCTGAATATAGAGGTATATAAAAGTAGAAAATAAATGCAATCAATATAGGCTTTAGGTGAAAGCACTAACATTTGGGGGAGATCACAAAACACTTTATGTAGAATGTGGCATTTAAAGGAGAGATTTGAAGAGGAAAAATGAGGAAAACAAGCATTCTAGGCATATAATCTTAAGGACAGTAACAGAGACAGGAAAGTCTTTTATAGTCTTGACCACAAAATTCTTAAGATAATGAGAAATAGGTATGTTGGAGGAGGAAGACTTTTATGAACTCATATGCAGAATGAAAAAAGTAGAACCAGGAGAACAGTATACAGAATGGCAGCAATATTAAGTGAGATGAACTCTAAAAGACAGCTGAACTCATTTTAAATAGAGGCAGGATGTTGTAGTGAAAAGAATGCTGGCACCTGAGTTCAATTCCTATCCCTTTGTGAAATTTGGCAGGTTCATTTATTTCTATGGTCCACATTTCCTTAAATATAAATATCAGGAATTTGGATGAGATGACTTTTTAATTTCCTTCCAGCTTTATGAATCTTATGAAGTACAGTGGACAGTATTGGTTCCAGAGGACACATAATGAATGCATGTCCCTTCTCTCAGAAGAGCTGTTACATATACTGTCAGATATAATTATTATATACAAGTTGGTTAAATGTTTTTCTTTGTTACAAGGTGCCTTTGTGGTGGCAAATTCGGGGTTAACTGGGAAATAACTGAAGTGTAAAAAACAAAAAGAACCAATTAAATTTATTTTTTTTTAAGGTAGTAAGGTAGGTGAGAACCAGATTATGAAAGGCCCCAAACACTAGGCTAAAGAGTGTATAGGTTTTTCCACATAGGCCAGTGGTCTTCAAAGTGATACAAAATTAATGGGAGGTAGAGAAGGATAGGGTGACATGAAAAAAAAATTTATTAAAAAAAATTAGGCCTTACTAATACTGAAATACAAATATTGGCACTAGCACCCTAATTAAGTCCATGTGTCAAACATTCAGTTGTCACAGTCCATTTAGCATTCATGGCAGCAATAAAAATTGGGGAAAGTAGGGTATCATTACATTTTTTCAGTAATTCCCAGTTGTAGCTGAGAACACTCAACAGGATTAGACATCCCACTCCTCTAGGCAGCAAAGCACTCCAAATGATTCCAGTACCTTAGTCTGGTCATGGATTCTTTAATAAGCAAGAGAGAAAACTGAAGCTCACTCTAGCACCTGATGTGGCTGCTATATCAGCATCTTTTCTCCATTCCCATGCCTATCCCCAACTCCCTAGTTGAGCATCTAGAATAGAGATCAAAGTCTGTAGTTGTGTACCACCAGAGCTGGACTACACAGATTGGCAGGCAGCTCAGCAGGCAGCATCATGAACTCTAATCCTTGTAGCCCCTATAATAAAAGCATAGTAAATCTTTTAACATGAAGCATAGCATTAACAAAGTGCTAGGAAATTTTTTCTCCCTTGAAGGAGGAAGCAATAGAAGCTCTGGAAGAGAGCTTAAGTGTGTCACTTATTTCTCTTGGTGCCACCTTCCACTGGTCCTTTTTATACTTCATCCATGAATTTATTTAGAAACTTGAATCTAGTAAACTCTTGTTATAAAAAGAATTAAAAGTTCTAGGAACCACTCCCCCAAACTTTCCCCCAAAGCCAAACCCCCATATTTAAATATCAGCATCTTACCATACTTACTTTTGCTACATGGCACTGAAGTGTGGCACATCATTGACACACTAATGAAAAATCTTGTTCTGCAAGATTGAATGGGCTTTGATACCTACATCTCATCAGTATCCTCTGCCCAGACCCTCTGACTGAAGGGTAGAGCCAGGAGCTCCAGAACCTCCCTCTAAAAAGTCTTCCCACACAAAGCCATGGGACTGCTTTCAACTTCTGCATCCTGCCCTTGAATCGGCATGTTTTCTCTCTCCCTGACCTTTTCAGGTTCCTTTTGTAGATTGTATTCATTAGCTCCTTTAAGGCAGGGGCTGTATTTGTATTTGTATTCTCAGTGCTTAGCACTGTGCTAGCACAGGTGGGTGCTTAATGTTTATTGACTTACTGATTTTAAAGAACTAAAGATGACTACCAAGCTGAAGGTGACAGAGAAGTTCATGGTGTGAACAATCATCTACATAGAAACTAGTAAAGAAAATGAGTGAAGAGCATCAGGAAGAGAAGATGGGCTGGTCATGTGGTAGTGGGTGACAGGGGGCAACCTGAGTGCTGTGTTGGTACCCTCCTTTCATTGAGAGAAAAGAAAGTTGCATGGGAGAAAGAGGCATAAATGGATTTCTATCTGTGTCCTTAGTGGGGGCTCCTAATCAATTGGTGGCAGATCCAGAGGAGTGTTTGAAGTGATGAGACCTTCTTTACAAACTACAGTGGTGGTGGTGACCTCAGTCCAACTCGGTTCTTGTTTAATAACTTGTCAGTTTGTCAGTGAACATTTATTAAATGCCTACTATGTGCCAAGCACGGGGTACAAAAGAAGACAAAACATAGTCCCTGTACTGAGGGGGGTTTACGATCTAATGGGGGAGGCTATAAGCAAACAAATGGGTAAATAGATTATATGCAAGATAAATATTTCTGTTTAGATACAGATAATATAATAGATGGAAGGCACTAATATTAAAAATGATTGAGAAAGGCTTTCTATAAGAGATAGGATTTTAGTTGGGACTCAGACAGAGAAATCAATATAGGTAGAGTTGAGGAAGGAGAGAGAATGTTCAAGCATGAGAAATAGCCAGAGAAAGTGCTTAGAATTGGTAGATACAGTATCTTGTTCATGTCACTGGATTGAGAAGTACATAAGAGTAAGTGTAAAAAGACTTGAAAAGCAAGAGGAGGCTAGGTTGTAAAGGCTTTGAATGCCAAAGGATTTTGTGTTTGATGTTGGAAATGATAGGAAGCCACTGGAATCTCCTGGGTAGGGAGAAGAATGAAGCTTATTTGAGAGATCTTGCAAACATATTGTCAATAGATTGTTAAGTTTTTGAAGGCAAACACTTTGTTTTCTCTTTAAATCCACTGCTCAGTACCTGCATATAGAAGGTGCCTAATAAATGTTTTTTTGAATTAAATAGACTCATAACAATTACAAAAATGGATAGATAAGATCAAAGTTTCAGAGCTGGATGGAACATAAAATCTAACTATCATTAAAAAACTAAGGTCCATTGAGCTTAAGTGACTTGCCAAGGATCAAAATGCTTGTATAAAGCTTTATCTTCCTTACTTTAGGATCAATCCACTACCTATTGTCCTACACTGCTGCCTCTATGGAGTACCTGTTGGTGTAGGGGAGGTTAAAGAAAGATGTCTAAACAATTCTTCCTCGTAAGAGTTTATAGATCCCAAACCAAGATGCTTGAAACCACTAATAATGAGTTATGAATGTTATTTAGGCTGGATATTTTACTGTATTGGATGCTAGAAGTTAACATAAACCTTTTTTGTATATGACTTTTGAGGGTAAGAGCCATCTTGCTTTTTATATTTGTATCCCGGCATTTTAAATTTGTGTTTTAATAATGCATTATCATTAATTCTATTAGCCGAAATAGACTGGGAACTGAGAAGTTATGTCTTCTCATGTAATTCCTTATTTTAAACACAAACACACTTATCCCAGAAAAAATCCCATTAACAACTTTACACAGTGTTTCAGTGACTTTTTATAAGAAGTCTAAGACTTAAGTTATATTTCTTTACCCATTAAATGGTCACAAATGCCACTGGGTGACAGAATAAAGTCATTTCTTCCCAAGTTCTACTGGGGCTGCTTGTCTTTCAGCAGTGGTTGATTCATGAAGAACAATTAAGGAGAGTTCACTAACCTGAGGAGAATTGGTTTTCAGATGTGTCCCAGAATTGGAAAGTGATAAAGGATCCCAAAACAGTGGAAGGGGGAAAAGCCCCACATTCCCTCATTATTTGTATTAAGAGATTTTTACCCAGATGTCTTGCATTTTCTAAGAGAAGGGGTCTCCATCATTATCTCGTTCCTCTTAATCCTTCCTCCTCTATTGTCCCTCTCTGTCTCATATATTTTCTGTCCCATATTCTTTTTCACATATTCTCTCCCATATTTTTTCTTCCATATTCATATTCTGTCTCTGCCCCCCACTTCCCTCCATTTTTCTCTCTTCCTTCTCCGCCCTCCCGATCGCTTACTAACTCCTCCTCCTCTTTTTTTTCCCTCCTCTCCCGCTTTTCCTCCCTCTCTCCCTTCTGCCATTTCAGGGTGCTAGGGGCTTGTCCTTGACCTCTGGCAAATCCGCCGGACGTATAGGTGCACTCTCCTCGGTTTTTTGATATTCTAGGGTACCACGGTAACACTCGGGCTGTTTTATTGACAGCTCTCCGAGCAGGACCGAGCCACCTCCTTTTCTGGAAGACACGTCCTTGACGACGTTTTTACGCCACTTCTCTGCGCCCGCGCCCGCGTCCGCGGTAATGTGCTTATTAAAAATCGGTCACGGATGGAAAAGGCTAGGCCAAATCCTCCGCTCCTCCACTCCCGGTGTATATAATCACTAAATGGCAAACAAGCGTCACAGTTAGCGATTGCAAACCAGAAGGGGAAAGGCGCCACGGGCCTCCGGGTTACGGCACAGACGGAAATAATAAGGGAGGAGGTTTAAGGCGGAGCTGCACAAACTGGAGGACGGACTCCCTCGGGGAGGGTGGAATCCAAGAAGCCCGGCCCGCTCTCCGCACCCGGGGGCGGGCTTAGGCAGCACCACCCCGCCGCCGGTCTTTCCAATTCCCCGCTCCCCTCCTCGCCTCCTTTCGCTTTCGTTTCCGCCGCTTCTCTTTCCTGCCCGAGTGTCTCCGCCCCTAAACGCTCCAACCCACCTCCCTAGAACCCCAAACACCTCCACACCTCCCCGCCCGCTCCCGCTCCCGCCAGTGACCCGGGATTTTAACCGCACAGAACATGGACGACGAAGACTGCGATTCGACGTGGGAAGAGGAGGGAGAAGAAGATCAGGAAAAGGAGAAGGATGAGAGGAAAGCCCGAGAAGAAGCAAAGCCGAGGCATCCACCGCGCGGGAACCAAGCCTTCCAGGTGAAGCCTTAGCAAATGGCCACGGCCTGCAGAGGGTCCGCGAGCCCGGGAGCCTGCGCTTGGCTCGCAAGGCGTGAGGCGGGGGGATCCAGAGAACCGGGAATGTGCTTCCCACCCCGACTTAGTCCCGCGCTGCCCCTCCCCCGCTTCCGCCGGCCCGCCCTTCTCCTTTGGCTGGGAGCAGGGTGGGCTTTATTAAATGGGAGCTGCACCCTCCGCAGTCTCCCGTGGGAGCGGCTGCCGCCGAGGTCCGAGTGCCCCCACCCGCAACCCCTCAGGCCATCCCTGGAGAGCCGGCTGCGGCTGCTGGAGCCCTCGCGCCGCCCCCATCCCAGCTCCTCCTACCGCAGAAACCCTGGCCCTGGCTGTCCGACTTTTCTGCTCTGGAAACTTTTTCCCGAGCGTTCGGGCTTTTTGAAGGGGGGCTGGGCTTGTCTCATTGAATTTGTGGAGTGAGGAGACCCCGGATGAGATGAGTGTGTCTTCAGAAAATGGTGGGTGGGTGGGTGTGTGCGTGTGCGCGCGTGCTGCTCCCGTGCTCGGGAGACCCAGAAACAGAAACAAAGCCAGGCGGGGAGGGCGGCGGGCTGGGGGACGTTTTGGGACGCCTGCTTTGCCCCCAGCTGGCTGTGTGACCTTCAGAAGCGGGCCGCTGTAATCGGAAAAGTAGTTCCCTTCTCCGGCCCCGCCTCCCCCTCTCGCTCCCATCTCCTTCCCCGGGCATCTCCTGGCTGGCCGGCCTCTAGTCCCCCACCTTCCTGGCACTCTTCCCCTAGGTCTGCTGTCGCTTCCGAAGCCCCGCCGGAGTCACAGAGCGTGGCTCTCTCCGGAGCTCTGGCTCGCTCTCTGTTCTTCAGCAGTCTCCCTTCTCAGAGAGCCCTTGTCTGTAGCCAGGCCTGGCCTCCTGTTTTACACTCCAGATCCAAGTCTCCCCCATCCCACAAAACTCCCATCCACGTTCTACCGCTCTTCGGCCGGAGATGTCTCCGACCTCATCCCTCGGACCGCCCCTCCTCGCAGCTCCTCTGCATCTGTAAGAGGTGCCATTTACTAAGGGTTCCGCGTCTGGGAGCCTGGCGTTATCGCCGGCGTTTCCTCTTCTCACATCTCTCACCTGCGATCAGTTGTCCTGCCCGGCAGTTCCAGCTGCCTCCTCGTCCAGTCCAGTTCGCACAGTGGTACGGATCTGATTTGTATCCTTCAGTCCATTGTTCACAGTGATGCCTGAATAATCTTTTCATATACAAATCTACTTATGTTTTTCCCATCAAAAATATTTAAGTTAAAAATATTGATGTCATATAAAATTTATAATCTGCCATTCAAAGCCATTCACAACCTGGTGCCACCCTACTTTTGCTGCTTTTTTTTTTTTTTTTTTTTTCTTTCATATTACTGCCTTCAACTCAATATTCACTCCGGCTGGACCATTAGGCTACTTTATCCCTTAAATACAACATGCACTTTACCGTTAGTGTGCTTTTTGCTCGTGCTCATGCCTATACCTGGAATGTGTCTTCCTTCCCCCCTCTTGACTATTGAATTCCTACCTATCTCTAAAAGGAAAAATTAATTACCATTCAAAACAGAAAAATCCTCCCTCCTCACCCTGCCCGTTTAATTTCCTCTTCCTAGAACTTACCTAATGATTTTTTACCCCTCTGGCATACTTAACATGTAATGTTGCATATTATAGTTATCTTTATTAACATTTGGTTCTACTGGAAAACTTTTGAGAAGTGGGACAATATTTTGTATAACTTTTGTGTTTCCTCTGTGCTTAGCAGTTCTAATTAGCAAAATTAGAATTTTGGTAATTCTTCCAAACACAGTATAGACCCTTGTGTTTGTCACTAAATCATAGATTTTAAGTGACAGAGGACTTTAGAGACTCGGTAGTCCAACTTTCTGATTTTAGCATATAAAGAAACTTCAGCCAGGAGGGATGATATGATTTGTCCTGAATCATCCAAATAAGTAGCCCTGAGATCTAAGTACAGGTCTTTGGACCCCATAATCACTGTATCATGTCATACCTCTCTTTATTTTACAATCCTCCCATTTAAAATGAATCTGTACTTGATCATCTTCAAGGTCTTTAACAATCTGTGGTTATGATTTCAAGATGCCAGGGTCATCTCTGATCAGCAGTGATCATTATTGAATATAGGGACAAGGCAGGACTTGGGGTAGAATAGAAGTTAACCTGAAAATTTCTGAAGCATCTAGAATTTTGTGCTTTTTTTTTTTTTTTTTTTTTTTTTCACATGTAATCTTAAAAGCCTTTATTATACCTACTCATAATGCCCTGACTTGTCAGTTCCCTAGTGAACACCTGGTCTGAAGGTTCTCTACCAAACTCCTTACCTCTAGGCTATCCATCAGCTTGGCTCCGCTACCCCAGGTTAGGGAGGCAGGTTAAAAAGAGCAACTGCTGTCTGCAGTGGGCTTATAAAGGACCTGTGAGGTCACACACACAGCCAACCAGTGAGAGAGCCGTCGCCCATTACGAAGCTATCTCAATATGGACAGGATCCCACCCACAGGGCAGTCTTATATCCTATATGCTTTCCTTGTAGCAATCCTGTGAGTTGGTTGGTTGGTAGATATTGCAAGTGTTATTATCTATATTTTACAAATGAGGAAACTTGAGTTCCATATCATAGTCAGCAGTGATTTTATTGTATCATTCTTTATCACAAACTACTTTGTATTCCATTGTACCAATCCTAATAGTATCCCACATACTGCCCACTTTTATCGATCTATTTGCATGGAAAAAAATAAATCTCGGCCTAGGGAAAAGGACTAGAAATTTAGTGAGGAAATAGTGGTCAGGTTTTCCCTGGGATTCTCCAGTTTTGCTCTGATTCATTCTCCGACTATTAGTAAGGAAATGCACCAATCACCCAGTTCTAGAAGTTGGGCAGAAAAGTATTTCCAAACACTGCAGCTAATTTTAGTTAGTAAAATTAACTTCTTTAGAAGACAGAAAAATGCAAATCTGGTCACAGAATGTCAGAGCTAGAAGGATTAAGTTCTTTGTCAAGTCACTACTTTGTGCAGAGGCTTGTCTTACATAATTCTAGGAAATAGAGTATACTGCCTTCAGAGTACTGGCTATCTCCTCCACAGTCATCCTCCCAACCCACTTTTTTCACTTAATTTATTTAGTATTGACAACTTCTGATTGAGTTGGTTGCTGATTAAATCCACTCTGCTATTGCTACTAGATATGATATGTCAATATACTACTTCTAGTTTACTGTCCAAAATGCCCTTCTATAGTTACTACTCCAGTTATGTATCTTATTTCTCCTTTTAGAAAATCAGCTTCTTGAGATCAGGGACTATCTTAGTTTTTGTATTTGTATTGATACATATTAAGTGTTTGCTAAATTCTTTTTTCATTCTTTCACGTCATAAATCTTACTCCCTTCTTCATGTCTGCCATTCACCTGTGATACAGTATTGCTCTTTTCTTCTTGAGATCTGGAAAATAAGTATTAAAGAATAAAACTGAAAGAATCTTCCATATCACCTAATTGAACTCCTCTCATTTGATGGATAAAGAAACTGAGGTACAGGGAAGAGATATGGTTAATCCTTGGTAAGTTAACTTGCTTTAACTTTGGAGCAGAAACTAGGATCTTCCCATTTGGTGTACTTTTTACCTTACCAAGATTGCTCATTCATTCATTTATTTAGCAGATATTTACCATGGAGTGTGTCTGTGTGTATAGATGTTGAGCAAAACTGGAAAGGCATGTATATAACATACAGATTGTATGTGTTAAATAAAACTCAACTCATACACAACTATACACACACATTATAATAGGATGTGACTTATGAAGGGAGAAAAGAGATATGGAGAGCAAGGTGGTAACTGACAGCTCTCTTCCAAAAGTGATAGGAAAAATCTGGAAAGCATTCAGCCCTGTTTCATCTTCAACAGGAGGGACAAAGCAAAAAAAGTACTTGTCAGCTAAGCCTATCTTCCACAGCTACAACTCCTTCTGCCATAAATGGCCATGCAGAGGCAGTGTGGTATAATGCAAAAAGTAGTAGACTGACTCAAGAAGACCTGGGTTCAAATCCTGCTTTCGGCACTAACTATATTATAGCCCTGAGCTAGTCATTCAACCTCTCTCAGACTCAAATTTCCTTCTTTGTAAAATGAGAGGACTGAATTCATTTTTTTCAGTTCTAAATTTATGATTCTATAACTCCATCCTCTTGGAGCCTACATTCCAGAGCAATAGAAGTTTTTTTTTAAAAAGCTGGCTAAACTCTTTACAAATAAGATAACTTAGATTTCAGAAGTCATGGACTCATAGGCTCTTAGATTGTAAGAGACCATCTTACCCAATCCTGTCATTTTACAGCTTCAGAAGTGAAGCTCAGAGAGATTGGCTTGCCTAAGATCACACAGATGATAAGTAGATTGTCCAAATTCAAACCCAGTCTTCCCTTTATAAATACTTTTTTCAACTGGACTATACTACTACTATAATCCAGGCCCCTCATTTTATTAATGGGGAAATCAAGAACCAGAGAAACCAATCTTCTCACAGAAGTCATTGGACAATAGGAGTCAGAATACATGGATATGAGTTCTAAGTCTGCCACTCTGTCGTCCTCTCAGATCACTTCCTCTCTCTGGCCTCATTCTCCTCATGTGTCAAAAGAGAGACTTAAAGTACATGATTTCTAAGACTCCTTCCAGTTCAGGGATTAACTGGCATTTTAAAAACTCCTACATTTCAGGTATCTTGATGAGCAATGGAGATAGAAAAAAAAAAAGGCAAAAGAAAATATATGTTCTCAAGGATCTCTAATATGGGAGACACCATTTAAAAATAGTCAAAAGAGGGAAGGCCCTAGGAATAAGGGGAACCAGAAAGCTTCTTGCTGAAAGAGAGACATTAGTTTTAGCTGAAGATTCTTCCAGTTATAATGATCTGTACTTGTCAGATTCTATGCTTCTGAATTATTTTAAGAGTCTAAGTTAAAATCCAAATGGTGCTCTTAACTTATGGTATCCTCACCATCATTTTTGTCCCCTTAAGCCAAATTGTGTTATTAATATACATGAACCTGTTGTCCTCTGTCTCCAGCCCAGATGGGACTCTCTCCTTTTCAGACTCTGCCAATATGTGTGGCAATACTACAGCTTTTGGACTTCTTGGGTCAGTTTGTCCTTGAGTTGGGATTATCTCAATCAACAATTTCAGATGACTTTTAATCAGCTAAAGGTTTGTCATCTTCCACTTTTTTCCTTTCAAATCCACAAAACCATTTATTCAGAACCAATCAAACCTCTGAGTCAAATTCTCTTAAAGCAAGGTCCCAGAGAGTCCTTAGCTGTCGATTGTATAGGTATCTTTGTAAATAGTTAATGATTGAAACAACCAAGACATTGACTGAGGTTTCAAGCTATTATTGCTCAGTGGTGGAGTCCGTGCTTTGCTTGTAGAGGTCCATATGTTCAACCTCTGCCCTTTGGGGAGATAGTGTAGGACAAGAGAATTGAAGAACTATAGAACAAGGACTGAATTTGGAGTCAGAGGACTTGAGTTCAAATTCTAGCTCTGTTCCTTTTTCCCTATATGCAAGTTACTTTCTATCTCTGACCTCATATTCTTCATCTATAAAATGAAGGATAGGACCAACTGATCTCCAAGGATCCTTCTAAATCTAGAATTGTGTGAATCTCTGGTTTTGATGACATAACCAAACATGCTGGCATTTATAGCAATGCCAGTTGTTGACCTGTCTTTTAAATTTGTCATCTCCCCTTGATGCCAGGAGGAATAGAGATCAAGAATAAGGCCTTGGGGACTTTTGGGAGAGTTTTATTTTGTTCTTAGCATCTAGAAACAAGGCATTGTCCCTTGTTGGAAAAATCTGAGGCGTTGCCATTATCCTGATGGTTTGTTCCATTTCAGCTGTTCCCAGCTTTCTGCTTTATTCTTGGCTTTCGCCCACTCTCAGGCAGCATGCTGAGCAAGGGGGCTTAGAGAGAGGGGGAAGGGTGCATTTGCAGAGCTCATTTCATCCTGAGAACCACCTCTGCAAAGAGAAAGCTGAGGAAGGATCATTCCTTTGGTAGGACAATGAATTTAAAGTGGTTTTAACGCCCTCAGACCATCAAGACCATCTTGGAGAGCGTGGGTGCTCTGGAACAGTCAGCTAGACTTAAACCAGGAGACTTGAATCCTTAGCTCAGTCACTAATATATTGTGACACTGGGCAAGTCACTGCATCTCTCCTTGTGTTTGTGTACCATTTTTCAAATCTGAATACTAATCCCTGCTTCATTGGATCATACGTTTATAACCAGAATGTATCCAGTCCAACCCCCTCGTGTTTTTAAGCAGATGAAGAAATTGAGGCCCAGAGTGAGTTACAAAGCTAGAATTCAACCATAAGAGCTCTGATGCCAAATCCAGCACTCCCGCACTGTACTATGCTGAGATATTGACCCAGCTAGGTGACACAATAGGATAGTGTATCAGGCTTGGAGTTGGGAAGACTCACTTATTAACTTTATTACCTTTGGATGAATTACTTAGCTTCTTATTTACAAAAATGGTAATAATAGCACCTACCTTGAAGAGTTATTAATGAGGATCAACTAAGAGTAATTATAAAGCATTTAGCACAATTCCTGGCACATAATAGGTGCTTTATAAATGTTAACTGTCATGATCATCATCATTATCTATTAAACAGGCAGGTAGGTGGCTCAGTGATAGGCTTGGAGTCAGGAAGACCAGGATTCAAATCCAGCCTCACACATTTACTAGATGTATGATCCTGGGCAAGTCACTTATCTTCTGTTTGCCTTATTACATTAGAAAAGGAAATGGCAAACCACTCCAGTATCTTTAGTAAGAAAACCCTAAGGCCAGTATTGGTATGCTATGATCACAAAGAGTCAGATACAATTGGATGACAGGAATGAAACAGAAGCAAGAACATGGCATTACTAGGGAATAATGGATAAAGTGATAGACTTTGGTGGCATAAAGACTGGAGCTCAGAGTCAGCAATAAACATGTTTTAAGCACCTATTCTATGCCAGGCATTGTACTTCTAAACACTGAGAATAATAAAGAGGCAAAAAACAGTCACTGCCCTCAAGTAGCTCACAGTATAATAGGGTAGACAAGTATAAAAATATAACCAAATAGGCTACTTACCACGTAAATAAGAAATTACAGGTAAAAGGCATTAGAATAAAGAGGTAATGGGGAAAGCTTTTTGAAAGAGACTGGATTTTAATTCAGATTTAAAAGAAACCGTTGAAGACAGTAGACAGAGTTGGAAAATGAGAGTATTCCAAGCATAGGGAAACAGAGAAAATGCCTACAACTAAAAGATGGAATGACATGTTCTTGGAATAGCTACGAAACCAGTGTCCCTATATTGAAGAGTATGTGGTAAGGAATAAGGTGAAAGAATATTGGAAAAGTAGAAGGGGCAGGCTGGGTTATGAAGTGTTTTGAAGGCCAAACAAAGGTTTTTGTATTTGATCTTTGAGGTGATTAGGAGCCACTGGAATGTCTTGAATAGGGAGGTGAAGTAGACAGACGTGGTCTTTAACATGTAGCTGAATAGAATAATCAACTTTGGTAGATGATTGGAGAATGAATTGGAGGGAAAGATTTGAGGCAGGCAGACTCACCAGCAGGCAATTGCAATAGTCTAGATATGAAGTGTGAGTTGTGAGTGGTGAAGATGTCAGGAGGGAAAAAGAGCACATTTGAGAGATGTTATAAAGATGAAGTCATCAGATCTTGCTGCTACAAAATGGATTTGGCAGGGGTGGTAAAGATGTGAAAGAGAAAGAGAAGTACAGCATGACTACTAAGTCTTTAGCTTTAGAAGATAGAAGGGACAAGGGTGGAGCTGCCCTAGGCAGAAATAGGGTTAAGAGTCGGGAGGCGAATTTAGGGTTAGAGTTTAGAGAGAAAGATAGTTCCATTTTGTAAATGTTCAGTTTAAGATATACCATAGACATCCAGTTCCCAGTTGAAGATTGGAGATCAGCAGAGAGGTTGGAACAGATTTTAAAATCATCAGCATAGAAATGACAATTAGATCTACTGGAGCTGGTGACATCACAAGATGAAGCATTGTAGAGAGAGAAGAGGACCCAGCACAGAACATCAATAGTTAAAGGGTATAGTCTGGATGAGGATACTGGAAAGGAGCCCAAGAAAGAGGGGTCAGCTAAGGAGGAAGACTAGGAGAGATTGGTGTCCTGAAAATCTAGAAGGAAGAGTATAAAGGTGGGGGTAAAAAGTATCAAAGAGGAGAGGGGAGTTAACAGTATCAAAGAGAGAATGAAGATTGAGAAAAGTAGTTAGTACCTAGAAAGTACCTTTCTTACTAACTGTATGACCTTGAACAAGTGACCTAAAGCTGCATTTTTCTCACCTGTCAAATTCACAAGGTTGCTCTGATGATCAAATGAACTAATACATTTAAAGTACCTTGCAAATTGTAAACAAGGTGCTATTAGTAGCAGTATAAAATGCTATGTAAATGTAAGGAGAGATCAGAAATAATAATTATATGGTCATAGTAATAATAGCAAGTATATAGTGCTTTAAGTTTGGAAAACTTTACAAATATCTTCTTTTGTTTTCGTGACAGTCCCAGGAGGTAGGTGCTATTGTGACCATTTTGCAGGTAAGGAAGTCTAGATAGACATCAGTTAAATGATTTGTCCAAAGACACACAGCTATACTCTAAACACTCCATGTACTTCTCTACATCAAAAGGTAAAGCCTGCTGAGGGCTCTTACTTTGTAACTTTCTTATTAGATGGCAGAGAGTATCAGGTATCATAACCAGTTCTGAATTTCCTCCTATTGAATTGCATTTTCTCTTTTCCCATTCTAGAGCCGGATGATAGGATGCCGAAACTGGAGAGCAGTCCAGGACATGCAGAGGTACAGACGTCGATACCCAGTAAGTCTTGGAAGCTTCTTTTTTCTTTCAAGGCAATCTTTTAGTCTTGTTATTATTATTATTATTTATTACTATAGGCACTGTGATTATAGTGCTGGACTTAGAGTTGCAGAAACTTGGGTTTAGATTTCATGCTTGATACTTAGCAGAGGGATGACCGTTGGTCATCTCTAGGAAGATGATGGACACCTCTATGTCCAGCTCTTCTATGAGCTCCAACCATATATTTCCAAGTACTTTTCAAAATCACTCTCTTCCACAAATTGTCCTGATTCTTCCTAATACATGCAGACCGTCTTCTATCTTTGAGCCTTCTGATTGTTCCCCATGATGAGACAGCTAGATGGCTGAAGCAGGTAGAAAGCCAGGCTTGGAATCAGGAAGACCTGAGTTCAAATTCAGCCTCAGACATGAACTAGCTGAGTGACCCTGGGCAGGTCACTTAACCCTGTTTCCCTCAGTTTCCTCATAAACTTTCCATATAAAAGAAGCTAAAGAAGGAAATAGCAAACCATTCCAGTATCTTTGCCAAGAAAACACTGAATGGGATCACAGAGTTGACATGACTGACACAAATAAATAGCAACAATAACAAGCTTGGAAGGCAATCGCATCTCTCCTCTGTCATAGAATACCTTGTTTCCTTCAAAATGCTGCTCAAGGGACATATTCTGCATAAGCCTTCCTTGATCTATTCAAGCTCTCATATCTTCTCACCATGAAGTGACACACACAATCACACACACACTTAATTCTGTGTTCCTTGTCTCCCTAGATATAATATAAGTTTTCCACTTCTCAGCTACATATTCAGGGGCTTTTTTAGGAGCCTAACACAATGCCTGGTACATAGTAGATACTTTTGAGGCATGAGATTAGGTGTCCCAAGTCTAAACTTGGAATCAAGAAAACTTGCTTAGTTTGTGTGACTCTTCGCAAGTCAATCTCCATAGCCTTAGGTTCCTCACCTGTAAAAAAAAAAAAAAAAAAACATCTTCTAAGGGTTGTTGTAAAGATCAAATGAGATAATTCATGCAAAGGATTTTGCTAACATTCCCCCCCTCCCAAGGCTGGAGTTAAGTGACTTGCCCAGGGTCACACAGCTAGGAAGTGTTAAGTGTCTAAGACCAGATTTGAACTCTGGTCCTCCTGAATTCAGGGCTGATGCTCTATCCACTGTGCCATCTAGCTGCCCCAGATTTTGCTAACATTAAAGCACTGTTTACATGCTAGCAATTATTAGTGTTTGGATGCTTCTAGCTTTGAACCTCAGACAAACTTCCTAAGGCATTAAGAAAGTTATTATCTGCATTACAGAGAGTGTTCCCATACCAAGAATTCCCACAGAATAACAGGTACTTGATGGGTAGATGGATTGCCATGATTTCTGGAAGCCTGGGCTAATTAGAGCAAAAGCAAAGATGGCTAGAGTGAGTGAGCCAAGAGATTGACTCACTGGGCTCACTAGCCCAGTTGACTGACTCAGCTCCTGCTAATTCTCCCTCCTGACTCTTCACAAATTGTGCATGAAATAGTTGACAGTACTCACTCCTCTTCAAATTGTCTTATATTATGTTTTATCTTTACACAGTATATTATATTAGGCATATAGTAAATATGCCTAATGTAAATGAATTAATGCCAAATTGTGAAGAGAAATGAGAAATATAGTAGATAGTGAATAGTAATTTACTAGTCTCTTAACATTGTTTTTCCTGTAGGGTTTAAAAGATGAAGAATCTAATGAGGAAATGCTGAATTTGAAGTTTTATAAAAATGAAATTGCTTTCTTGCCCAATGGTATGTATCTAATTCAACTCCAACAACTTGTGACCCTCTTCAACACTGAATCTCCTTCTTGAGATCCATGTCTCAGTGGTTCAATCAGCCATGGTTTTGTTTTAACATGTATTGTATGTCTTCAAAAATAGTAAATTTAAGCCTATTCATTATTTATTCACTATTTCTACCTGTGCTGTATCATAGGACCCAGTAAGAGTTTCCTCAAACTTGTCATAGATTAACAGAAGTGTAGGTTACTTTTTTCTTCCTACTAACTTGTGTCAGCCATTCCACTATTGATAACCATTAGTGTTAGATTTCTCCATGTTGGGAGAATAGTATACCATCACTTTTTTTTTAAATTATGGACTTAATTATGAAAAAAATGCAAACATTCCAATAGTTGAGAAATAAAGAACCTTGTTATGTACACTTTATTTTTGTAATATGTTTTTACCAAGAGTACTAAGTGAAAGTAATGCAAATTAAAGAAATCTAAGGCTTCATTTCATACTAGTCAGTTTTAAAGAAATAAAAGAGAAGAAGAGACACACTTGATGGTTCTGTGAATTGGTCCAGTAATTTAGAACTATGCCTTAAAATCACTAAATTGGACACAACTATGAAAGTCAGAAACATTCTTTTTCCAATTTAAAAAATTTTTCACAAGCACCCAGAAGAAGAGTCTAGCAATTGTAATTCTTTTCTGAATCTTTCTGGGCTATCATAGCTCTCTATATAACATAGTAATGTATTGTGGGTCTGACTGATAGTCAATTTGCTGTGTAACTTCCTGGTATTTATATGTAAACCCCAGGTTATTTTATTGAAGAAATCCTGAAGAACTGGAAAGAGGACTATGACATTCTAGAGGACAATCACTCTTACATTCAGTGGTAAGTGAAGTAACACATGCACATGATGAAAAAGGAAAGTGGTTGTGTTTTCTTATGACTGGTTCTCTCCATCTCATCCAGGGTACAAGTTCAGGGACTTCTCGTGGGCCTAATACCACACTGACATGGGAACTTTACCTTCTCTAATCCTGACCTTGGTCATTTTACTTCTTTCCCTCCTGAGAGCTCAACCAATTAATGCCAACCTTATTGCATATACCTGGTAGACTTAATCCAGGGCAGCTCAATTTCTGAGCTCAAGAGATCCATGAGCCTTAGTAAAGACTACCACCATATGTAGTTGGAGGCCTTTGGACATTACTTGGTTATAGGTGCAATGCAATCACCTCCATTAATCTTTGTTTCCTGAAATTCACTTCCTTTGTCCAGTTAAACATTTGTCTGGTGACATGAAAGTGATAGTCATTTGAATTTATTTAATATCTCACATTTCTTGAATAATTTTTAGTTTTCTCATCATACAGTTATCCCTTCCATGTTGTAGTGGGGAGCTAGGGGTGTCATCCCATGATCTGGAAATTTTGTGCCTACTGATTTTTTGGCCTTCTCTTTACAACAGAGAATAAGTCTGAATTATTATGGTATTAAAAGGGAAAATATGTTAATATCATAATACCCATACATATATTCTATATTCTGAGTTTCTAAATTTGTTTTATATCATCTTCTGGCCTTTGTGTGTTGTCTGCAGCTTCCACAACCCTCTCTCTCTCCCCAAAAAATTCTCATTTAATTTCTTATGCTGACCTGTGATATATTGAGACCATAATGTGAAAGCGATAACTATGCCTCCCAAGATTTCTGTTAGGTAATAAGGATATTATTAGCTGCATTTTACAGATAAGGGAATTGAGGTTCAGAAAGATTATTAATATGCTTCTTGTAGTCATTTACTTCTGCTACTGTTCCCTAATCAATAGGGGCATCTTTTTATTTATTTATTTTGCTGGGGCAATAAGGAACACACAGCTGTAAAGAGTTAAGTGTCTGAGACCAGATTTGAACTCGGGTCTCCTGACTTCAGGGGGTGCTCAACCCACTGAGCTACATAGCTATCTCTAGGAGTATCATTTCTTTATGTGGGCAGTTCTCATTTCTTCACTTTGTTAATCACATTCAAGAAGAATTCACCCAGCATTTATTAACCATTTAAATAGGCATATGGAATACAGTGTCACCTTAGGCACAGGGTGAAATACTAAGTAGGGTAGGCTTGTTTTCCATCTTTGAGGAGCCGCTAGTCTTGCAGGAAGAACAACTTGTGTGCACAGATTTCTAGAAATGTAATGAGTATAACATGCCTGTGCAGTTAGAAAGGAAAGGCCATTAACAGTCAAGGAAGTGGTATTTGAGTTGAGATTTAACTATCAGGAGAGTGAGGAGTACAAGAATGTCCAGATGTCGGGAACAAAGACCAAAGGCAATGAGGTAGATAAGCACAGGCTGTGTGTGGAGGAGGGAGTACCTGCCCGTGAATCTGTTCATGGAAGCAAGTGCCCACCTGGATATGTCATGTTGTAACTTGCCATGCCTGAGGAATACTAGTCAGTAATCCATGCATGTCAATGATCCATTCAGAATCTCTTCTTAGAGGATTTAACTGCAGCTCCTTATCATTCTTCCTTCCCTGTCCCCACTCTTCCACATGTGACTTTGGATAACTTTGAAGTTATGTTTCCCCTTCAGGTTGTTCCCTTTGCGGGAGAGGGGAGTGAATTGGCACGCGAAGCCCCTGACACTCAGAGAAATCCAGGTAGGGCGTTTCTGTGGGATGATTCATGTTTCTGTAGCTTTGGAAGAGGTCATTAGAGCAGCTGGTTCTCTGCTGTGTGTGTGTGTGTGTGTGTGTGTGTGTGTGTGTGTGTGTGTGTGTGTGTGTGTTTTAGGACTTCTCATTGTAAGTTCCATTTACTGGTTTGATATAGGAGAGACACTGAGTAGGCACTATTGATTCTCAGCACACTTGGCAAAAGTTATTAAGGCAATTGGTGTCCTCTGCCCAAAAGAGATATAGAAAGTTCCCAGGGAAGAGTTTTTGAGTCAAAAAAAAGCACATTATATATAGCAAGGGAGAAAAGGTGGAAATCAACCTTGATCTTAGTTATTGTTCTTAGTTGGAAAGGTAAACATGAAATCCAGGAATTTATCCTGTGGTCCTAAAAAGGGGAGATTTATAGCATGTTCTGAAACATCTGTTGCTTTCAAACTGGTGATGATTCCAGATTAGACTGAAATAATATCCTTATACTACCACCTGTGAGGAATGAATTTTCTGAGTTCAGTGTAATGAAGAAACTCTTTTTAAGTATTTTAGAGGCATCTACTCATGGGCAGTTTTTTAAACAATTTGTGGATGATTCTTATTTAGCATCTGAACTCAGATGCTTCTACTTGCTAGCTATATAAGCAGGACAAGGCATTTTACTTCTGGGCCTCAATTTCTTTACATGTAAAATGGGGTGATAATGCTTGTATTACCTATATCAACCAGGTTGTCATCAAGAGAATCAAATGAGATAATGTGTGTAACGTGCTTTTTAAATGTTAGTAATGTCAGCTGTGATTGTTGTTGATGTTGTTATTGTTATTATTATTCATTCTCACAGCCAGAATGCTAATTACAAATAACTTTATATTAGATAACATTTATTAGGTAACACTTTGTCGAGGCTGAGTTACTGAATGGACTTAAAAGAATGCTTTAATTGCATTTTATTGTATTATGGAAACCTGACTTTTCAGCAGTCCAGACTGATTCATCCAAGTAAGGAAGTTCATCCAAATTAATATGTTTGTCATAAAACTGAGTTGTTTTTGTCAATCTAAATTTCAAAACAAGTGAATTCAGAATTTATATTTGGCAATACGTTTCCTAATCTTTATAGGAATTAGTCTTGAGTTTAGAGTATGAAGATCTGGGTTCAAATTCCTAGCTTTGTCATATGCTACCAGTGTTACTGTATATGTATCTCAGTTCCTCCTATTTAAAGTAAAAGATTGGACTAATCAGTCAACAAACAAGGATTTATTATGTGCCGGGTACTAGAGATACAAAGTCAAAAATGAAACACTCTTCTTCTCTCAAGGAGTTCATATTCTGTAGGGTAGGGAGTGGAAGGGATGAAGAATATCTAAGTATATACAAAATATATACAAAGTAATTCATTTCAGTCAGGGGAGAGGTACCAGCCACTAGTGAGATTTGGAAAAGCCTCATGTATGAAACAGTGTTAGAACTGAGCTTTGAAGAAAACTGGGATCCTAAGTGATAGGGAAAGTCTGTTCATGGGACTCATGTGACTTTTCTGACTCAAACTAGATCTATGAACTTGCAATGCATTTTCTTCACTTAGGATGGAGGGGAAATGAGACATATCCAATTCTAGGAGAAAAATTGGGGGTGTCCAGCTCTGGAAACTGCTGCCATTCATCCTCATAGAGTCAGGGGTTTGTATGTTCCAGGAATTTAAAAAATCTGCAGAAGTCATGAGAAGATTTGTTCAAGCATATGAACTTATTCTGGGCTTCTATGGAATTGAATTGGAGAATCACAAAACTGGGAAAGTGAGAAAAGCTGTCAACTACCAGGAAAGATTTCAGAACCTCAACTCGTAAGTGTTTGGATCAAATAGCACTTACTTATTCTTTTTTCCTTATCCCTCTCCTTTACTCTCAAGGTGGGACTCTATCATAAAGCAAAATGTCTAAGTACCCAGCGTGGAGTGCTCTGATTAATTCTCTAGCTTTAATTCTGCTCAGAGAGAAAACATTTCACTTGTCATTGACATTAAAAGTAGTTCATAAATTACCCTAACATTCAAATATTCTTATCCAAATTTTGCAAGTGGGGAAAGCTACTAAGTAGTAGAGACAGAACTCTGCTTTCATGGTCAGGGTTCTTTCCAATGTTCTCTACCCAGGTTTATAGAATTGAGCCCAGGCTGCAAATGCCTGGTATTTAGAAGGAGTACCAGATTTGGACTTTAAAGATTTTGGATTCAAATCCTATCACTAATGATGTTTGAACTTGAGAATATAGAGTGTATGATTGAAAGTAATAAGCCAGTAAAGAGAGGCTAGAATTATGAGAATACTAAAGAGGCATCTGTATTTGATCTTAGAGGCAAGAGGGAGCCACAGACAATTGAGAAAGGCAATAATATGATTAGAAATATATAGTGAGGTATCATTCTGGCAGCTGTGTGAACTGACTAAAGAAATGGGAGACTATTCAAGAGAACAGTTAGGAAGCTATTGAAGTTGTCCAGAAAAGGTGATAAAGACCAGAAATAGAGTGGTAACTATGCAAGAGGAGAGAAAGAGACATATGGGTCCCTTGGAAAAAGCTACTTCTCTGAACCTTATCTTACCCCTGAAAATGAATGGGGTTGAATTAGTTATCTTATAACCATTCTAGCTCTAAATCTTTGGTTATAAGACTGTCTTCAAGCAGGTCTTCTCTGTGTATCGACTAAATTGTCCCTATTTGTGATTTTAACCCCACAGTGGAGAGATAAACAGTGGGGTAGAAACTTGTTTCTGGTTAGCATCATACTCCTGACACACAGCAGGGACAACATGTAACATGTTAGTATTACACTTAATTATTTAGCTAACATCTTTTATATACTTTTTGTGTTAAATCAGTCCAAAGCCCCTAAATTATGCTTCATCTCAGGCATTGTTATGGGGGCCTGTGCAGTTCTGGACAGTGCTTTGGGAAGAATTTATATTGTCTCTTTCTGTTAATACTTGGAGTTTTATCCTGTCTTCCAGGCACAGCCACAACAACCTTCGCATCACTCGCATCCTGAAGTGTCTGGGCGAGATGGGCTATGAACATTACCAGGTGCCCCTGATTCATTTCTTTTTGGAAGAGATCCTTGTTAATCACTGCTTGCCAAGTGTCAAGCAGAGTGCCTTGGATTACTTCATGTTCACAGTCCGGAACAAGAAAGAACGTAGAAAACTTGTCTACTATGCCTGGAAGAACTTTAGTCCCCAGTATAAATTTGTCTGGGGGCCACATGAAAAGCTTCAGAAATTCGAACCTGAGCAGCAGGTCTGTCTTGAAGAGGGTTCAGGTGGATCCCAAAATGAGCTTGGGATACAAAAAGAACAAGTTAGGAGTCAGGTGAAGGAAGAGATTGCAGAAGATAGTATTGCCTTCAAAGGCAAGCAGGTGGGCAGGAAGAACCCCAGTATTATGATAAAGAAGGGAGAAAGAATGAATTCATCTGAGCAACCAGAGGAGAAGGTTGCAATCAAGAGTATTGGAGACCAAGCTTCAAGGTCTCAGAGTCCAAAGGAAAGCAAGAAAAGGAAATATGAGGTAAACAGATTTGAGTTCAGGCAAGAAGAGCCAAGTCAAAGTGCCTCTGATGTAGAGAAAATTGCCCATAACCTGGAAGAGTGTGCCCTTGGCCAGAGCAAGCTGAGGACTGTTGGTGGATCTAAGAAAATGGGAAGCCTGGGTATGCTGAGGGAAAGGGGACCATCTAGTCCTGAGTCCATGGAGATTAAAATGTATGATGAGGTGAATAAGAGGAGGCGGCTTGAATCAAAAACCCATTCAGAGATGACAAAAAATGAGGAACAAACACCAAATTGCCTCCCAGTACCCAATGGTATTCCCCATGAAGCTGAAAAAACAGAGGACAAGAACATTAGCCAGGAAGCCAAGAGCTTACAAGCAAAGATTGTAAAACATGATGATGTACCTGTAGCTTTATCTGAAAATGCCTCATGTGACCCCTCCAGCATCAGCACATCTGACCAGTCAGACCTGCAAGAATATGTTCACATTGAAAAAAAAAGTGTTGATGCAAATCTTGAACTCAAGAGGCCTGAATCCAAGAGACCTGATCCTAGGGGGGTGGCAGGTACTGAATACTCAGGTGGAGAAGTCCCACAAAAGGCAGAAGATGAAATCACAGTTGAAAGGCCTTATTCTGAGTAAATGGTGAGCCACAGAAAGGCAGGGAAGAAAGTCAGGAGCCTGACCCTGTGGGACAGGATTCTGCAAGATTATGGGGTTTTCAGTACCTTTTAAAGGTATTTCTCCAGGGATATTTTTTTTTTTTTTTTTGGACAAATTGATGTCCCTCTCAGCTTTTAAATTTTTAACCTTTATTGGTGTTTGAAGTTCAAGATAGAAGAAAGACAAATGTCATCGAACTCCTTTATTCCTTTGGTCATCCAATCTTTCCCTGGAAAAGACTGGCTGCCTCTCTGCCTGATCACATTTATGATGAAACTCTGAGGAAACTAAGAGAAAACAAATGGTGGGAACCATTCTGGAAGGAATAGACTTTGATAGGAGTAATTTAAAACTATGAAATACAAGTGATCATTTTGATTAAAGGGTGAGGGGAGATGTTGCATCATTTGAATTCACATCCTATAACAATGTCCCTATTCCCTTTTTATCCAAGAAATGGAAAGTGTGAACTTTTCAGCCCTCTGTCAATGTATTTTTTTCTGAATAAATTCATCTCTTTGAACTTTGAAGATAAAAAGCCTAGCTAGATAAATCACTAGCTCCTCCTTTTCACTGAACAATTTTCCCCCTGACCTTTTACTAAAAGTGACTTCATCCCATCACAGTGATTTGTCTTGTCCAAGGTGGAAATCTACTTCTTGGCCTGGCTAGTCTAAGGAGGAGGGAAAAAGAAGCCGTGGACAGACTTGGGCTACAGCTACATCCCATGCAGAAAGTTGGCATTTTTCTTTGTTTATTCCCTCTTGGCCCCAGAACTTTGAAGTATCTGCTTTTTCCTTTTTCTACACTGACTCAGTATTCTTTGTTGGACTCTTTCACTTCTTTTAATTTTTAAGACCCAGACAGGGTCAAGTCCCTTGCAGCTCTTCACGGTAAAAAAAACAAGCCCCCAGTCTGTCCTTTGTTACTCCTAGTTTCCAAGTAGGATCAGGCAAATCACTAAGGAACTCTTGAGATATCCCCTTGACTTTCTGTCATAGCTTGAATCGCTCTGCATGTTCCTTTTTTTGATGCCTATTAACTGTCTATGTACATTTATAGATCTTCCTTTGCTGTGTATAGATGGAAATGCTATCAACTCCATTGCTTTGCCTTTTACTCCAGCCCCAGCAAATTATGCAGAGCCTTGGAGTCATGGAGAATGAAGTTAGCCAGTCAAGTGGAGGGGTTTTCACACACACACACCCCTATCTTCTGGCTTAGCATGGTTAGGGAGGACATCTCTGTGATATGTACACCTTTTCCCCACTCTATTCTGTACCTTAACGAGTAAGATATCTCTCCTTGATGGGAGGGACAAGGGAAAGGAGTGAAGTGATCATCTCCCAATCTGGGATTTTGAGAGACCTAGCTTGATTTTGCTTCCAATTTAATGTGAAGACTTAGTCTCTCCTCAGGTCTGTGTTTACCAAGTTGCTTCACAACTATATATAATTTTTCACCTACCTCACAGGGTTGTCATGAAGAAAAGGGGGGAAAAGGTCCTTTGGAAACCTTCATCAACTCCGATGTGCAAGCTCTATCTAACAGCAGTTAGAGGAGTGTCACTGTTGTGCTATGGGGCCAAGGACTTTGGAACCTGTGATGTAACATTTTCTCTCCCTTGCTAATATTGGTGCAATGAAGCTTTCAGTACTAGGGAGCTGATATGCACTGAGTTTTGGGCTTTCTGAATTGACATGAACTGTTCTTTTCATTTTGATATATTTCTCCCTCTCTCATCTCACTTTCTGGCCTCTTTTTCTCTCTCCCATCCACAGTGACAGGATTGCGTATTTCCCATAGCAGCTGGAAGGAGAAGACCCTGGACAAGGTTTCTCTCCTAGTACTCTTTTGAGATGCCTTTTCCCTTAGTTCTCATTTTCAGTGATGAGTTTCCCCAGGGGAACTTGCTCAGCCTAGTTGAGCAAAGGAAATCTTAGAGAGTCCAAGTCTGGATGTTGTATGTTTTGTTGTTTGTTTGGAATGGGACTGTAAATGTAGAATTAATATTGTTTTCCCATGACAGATGTTTGGAACTGGTTCATTTTTTTTTTCTTATTCAAAGTTAATGGCTGTGAAAGTGGACTTGTGTTTTAATAAAAATGTGTTGATTGCCTGCCAGTGTTTCCTGAGATCTTTCCTTATTAGTGAATAGAGCCCTGTTACTTTGTGGCAAGAGATTGGGAGAGAAATTTTAGAAGCCTATTTGTGGATCTTCCTTTAAAATCCACCTCCACTTAACTGTACTTAACTGTATGCCAGTTATGGAGCTAAGTGCTAGGAATCCAAAGGAGACAAAAAAACCCCAAAGAATTGGAGCCTATTATTCCAAGTTTGGATTTTTCCCACTTTCATGCTAACTCTCTATTTGAAATAGAAGCTAAATTAGAGTTGGACTTAGGGATGCTGATAATATATGTCTATAGTTCCTGGCACAAAGTTGGTTTTTAATAAATGTTTGTTACTACATTGTGTTCAAGGAGAGGTGACATGACACAATGAATGGAAAACTAGCCCCAGAATCAAAGCCTGTGTTCAAGTAAACTTACTTAACCTTATCACCCCCAACCGTGCCCAGACTTTGAGAGCAATTGCTAAGCTACAGTGGGGGTTCCCCATACCACTGAAGTCACATATTTAAACCAGAAGATTGTATATGAATGTATGTTCATTATGTATATGTAGATATGGAAAGAGCATACTTTTTGTACAGCTCTTTACCTATATTATTTATCTCAGGAAGCTAATACAAGTGTTTTCATTATTTTACAATTAAATTTAAAAGAGTCCTGAAGAGGTTGCCTATCTAGGCTCATATAACCAGGTGTTTATGATTCCCAGGGCCATTCTTGATCTACAAAGCCACAATACCTCAGTCATGTTCAATTCTTGTGACTTTGTGGGCTTTTTTTTCTGTGGCCTTTTCTTGGCAAAGATACTGGAGTGATTTATTATTTCCTTCAGCCATGTGCCATTTTATAGTTGAGGAACTGAAGCAAATAAGGGTTAAGTGACTTAGGGTCATACAGCCAATAAGTGACTAAGGGAAAATTTGAACCCAGATCTTCCTGATTCCACACCCAATTCTATCCATTGTAGCATCTAGCTATTCTGTGTGACTATAGGCAAGTCATTTACCTCTTTGTTATTCGTAAAATGAGGATAATAATAGCACTTAAGATTATGGTGAGGATTTTTTAAAAGTTGAGATATTTGTAAAGTCCTTTGCAAACCTTAAAGCCTTTTTCTTATCTGCAAAGTTAAAAAGGGTTTGGTGAGATTTATGTGGTAGAGGCTCTAAATATGTCTTTCACAAAGAATATATTTGAACCTCAGAACAACTCTTTGTGATTGATTTTACCTATATTATCCCCATTTTGTGGATAGGAAAATTAAGTTACCTGTAATGGCTACAAATCAAAATATCAAATGACAAAGGTAGGATTTAAACCCAGGCCTTCTGGACAAGGAGGCTTCAGTTCCTCCACAAAAAAAAAGGCCACAGAATCACATGAGAATTGAACATGGTGAAAAACAATGACCTCTTTCAGGTTTTGTGGCTTTGTAGATCAAGTATGGCCCGGGAAATCACAAACACCTAGTTATGTGAGCCTAGCTAGTCAACCTCTTCAGAACTCTTATGTTATTTTGTTCAACTATGTTTTATTGCTTCAATAAGTATTGAAGGAGGCTTCTATAGAGAACTTGGATAAACTATGCAAAAAAGAGTGGCAGAGTAGCAGATTGTTTAATAAGTGATCATTAAAATCATGTTTGATTTGGATAGCTAGATAGGTAATTATTAGGTTCTCTAACTCAGGGTTCACCCCTTTAAAAGGAGTTTACACCTTTAGACTTCTGAAAAGGAGTTTACACATTTAAAGGAGTTTACACCTTTAAAGAAGCAAATTCATTGGCTGTAGGAGTTCCCACAAGCACCTGGGAGTACTCACAAGCCCATTCTCTGGGAGGATAAAAAGAGGCAACATTGAACCTGGAGAGCAGTCTAGACTGGGAGATTGAGTTTGGACGGCAGTCTGGATTGAGTCAAAGAGAAGATGTCCTGTGGATTCGCAAGTCCAGCAATCCCACACTTTTGGAGGGGAAGGCTCCAGAAGCCTCCCAAGAAACCTGCTCACAGAGGAAAAGATTATACAGAAAAGAAGCCTCCTCCCAGAGAAGGATTACAATTGAGAGACGACAGGACACTAACATTTTGGCGCCCAAATGTGGGGCAAGGACTTATTCTGAGCCCTTTAGAGGAGCTAGCCAGACCTTGCTGTGTTTGGAAATCAGAAAGATTCATGACTTCATACTCTTACTGTATGGAGCTGTAGGTCTCTGGGCAGGTCAGTTAACTGCCTCAGTTTCTTGATCTCTAAAATGAGCTGGAGATGGAAATGGTAAATCACTGCAGTATCTTTGTCAAGAAAACCCCATGGATAAAAAAAGTACACATAGAATTTGACACAACTTAAAAATCACTAAATAGCAACAAATTTATGATTTTGGAAAACAAGTCAATGTACTCTGAGATAGAGATTTATGAGATCAGGATTTAGCCCCATTCTCCTGATCAGTTTAAT
This sequence comes from Sminthopsis crassicaudata, assembly GCF_048593235.1. Lineage (NCBI taxonomy): Eukaryota > Metazoa > Chordata > Mammalia > Dasyuromorphia > Dasyuridae > Sminthopsis > Sminthopsis crassicaudata. Next base: position 252,469,955 of record NC_133618.1, read on the forward strand.
ACCTACATAAATGTTTGAAGTCACTATTGCTAATTAAGTCATTCGTGGAAATTTTAAGAGCAAACTGGTAGACTGGTAGAGTGGGGTTGAAACTTCAGGGCTCAGTAGAATGATGTCTATTGGGAAGGAGGGTCATTCTAGGTAGTTCAATAGATAGAATGCTAGATTTGGAATTGGGGAAAACCTGAATGTGAATCCTGTCTCAGACACTTGCTTCAGTTTCCTCATCTGTAAGATGGAAATAATAACAGTACCATCCTCATAGGGTTGTGAAGATAAAATGAAAAAAGCACTTTGTAAACATCAAAGTACTATATAAATGCATACTTTAATATTATTTAGTATTTAACTTTGCAAAATTCAACTGAAAAACATTCAGTGCCTACTATATGTAAGATACCATGTTAAGTTTTGAGGATACAAAAGCAAAAATAAAACAATCTACCCATAATGTTTTATGTTCTATTCATAAAAGTTTTGTTTCTGATACCCATAATTTTGAAATTCCTATATCTGATCATAATATAATCCCCTATCCTTTTATTTCTCCATATGCCTGTTCCCTCCTAAAGATATCTTCTGCCTTTCTCGTAAACTCCCCAAACTCTACCTTTCCATGAGTTCTCAATCATCACTCCTATTCTGATCTTTGTTTAATTCCCTTTAGATTTTATCACAAATTTTTTTGCTGTTCAGTCATTTTTCAGTTATATCTGTGATCCTTCTTCAACTCATTTTACAGATGAGGGAACGAAAATAAACAGGATCTGGTGAGTTGACCAGGGCCACATAACTAGAAAGCATCTGAAGTCAGATTTGAACTTAGGAAGATGTGTCTTCCTGACTTCTGACTAGGCATTATCCACTGTACCAACTGACTATAAAAGAGCACAAAATTAGCTAGCCCAACTTTATACTGCCTTTTGCCTTTAGTTCTTTGACTCCTTATCTGTTATTGACACTCAACGTCTCAGCACCCTCAGTTGCCTCTCTCCCTCTGATTGGAGGAATAAAGGGGTAGACAATGACTTCCTTCCAAAGCCTTCCTTTAAGAGGACTGAACTATCACCTGTCATCTTGACTTTACTTGCCATTGGACTTTTACGATCCTGGAGATGAAAATGAAACCAAATGTCTTTGTGCAAAGTTCTCCTCACTTATATCCAGTTTATAGGCAAGTCAAGATATCCCCCTTGTGATGTCCTTAGCTCTCTTCCAGAGCAAAGGAACAACAAGAAGTCTGTACTTTCCAGGTAATTCCACTTTCTGTTAACTCTACTTGGATTCAACTCCACAAAACATGCTTCACCTAGTGTCCTCTGGTCATCTTCCTCCTTTTCAGCTTCCTTTTTTTTTTTTTTTTTTTTTAAATCTTCCCTTATTAGATTATAAATTCTTTTAGGGCAGAGACTGTTTTTTTGTTTTTTTTTTTGTCTTTTTGGTTTTCCCCTTATATCTCTAGCACTTAACACAGTTCCTGATACCTACAATATTTATCTAACTGGATTCTTATCCTAGTGATGCTTGTCCTTTTCCAAACCCCAACCCTACATTAATGCTACCATCTCTATCTGCAAGTTGCTAATCTCCAATGGAGGAAGTTACACAACTGGGCCAACAAGGATCCACTACAAGTTTTTCATGTATTATGTGATCTTAATCCTTTCCTCGTTCTCATTGACTCTGTTCCATTTCCCTCAGCAACTGCTAGCAACCAGGTGGTGCAATGGAAAGAATGCTGGACCTGAAGTAAGGAAGATTCACCTTTCTGAGTTCAAATCTAGTCTTAAAACATTTATTACCTGTGTGATCCTGGGCAAGCCACTTAACTCTATTTGCCTCAGTTTCCTTATCTGTGAAATGAGCTGGAGAAGAAAATGGCAAGTCTTCCATTTTTTTCCTAAGGTCTTCATTTCTTATAGCACAGTAGCATTCCATCACAATCAACACCAGAACTTGTTTAGCCATTCCCTAACTGATGGGAATTCCTGTAATTTCTAGTCATTTGCCAATACAGAGAAAGCTGCTATAAACACTCTGGAACATATTGGTTCTTTTCCTTTTTCTCTATTCATCTTTGGAAACAATGTTTTAAAATATCACCCCTCCATCATTTTAGCCAATTTACTAGGTATTAAATGATATCTCAAGGCTGTTTTGATTTGCATCTTACAATCAATTATGACCTAAAGTCTTTTTTTTTTGGTCTGATTCTTAAGTGGTCTTGATTTTTTTTTTTTTGTTGTTGGAATACTGCATTTTGACTATTCTAACTATAAATATTAACTATCAAGGTTATATGAAGAAAGTATCTGTACTCAAAGAACATTAGTTCTGTATAGAATTATGTATAGAATAATTTTGTACATAAACATACCTAATTGTGTCTAATAGTATATCTCTAGGGCAGGATGGGGGGAGGAAAGAAAAATTATTTTATTTATTTAAATTTATTAATTTAAAAGAAATGACAAGTGCATAGTGTACCCTTTGTGTGCATTCATTTCTTATATTATGGAAATGCTTGGTTTATTCCATAAATTAAAAATAAATTTTTAAAAGAAAGAAATGTCAAACTGATGTGGGTTATAGTCCCTTTAAGATTCCTTTCTGATTCCCAACCCCATGGCTATAGAAGCTAGGACCTTTGATTCACAAATCTTGGTTAAAAACACCCTTTTGAATTCCAATGGGAGATATTCAGGCTCTCCCAACCCTCATTGGATCTGAGCTAATTTGGGCTGTCCCAGCCCCCATTCTAATGATCTGCTCAGGTTTCCCAACCCCCACCCCAAACACAGTTTCCTCCTTATCTAAAAACCCATTGAATTCTATTAATTCTAACCGTGGCTGAAGCTCAAGCCAGAAGCCAACCTGGGACTCCACCCATGAGCCCCTTCAGATTATCAAAAGCCCCCCCTATTATAAAAAGAGCCAAACTGGAGTCCACTCTTTGCAGAGATCCCAAACATGGTATTCTTACACTGGTCATGTCAAGGCTTTCTGCCCACTGGACCTGTAGCTCCGGTGCCCTTTTATCTGTACCCTCAACTTTACTAACTAAACTTTTCTTCCACACCCCACAATAAATCTCTTTTATCAATCTAGGTTTTTGGGTCTGTAAATTCCTTTACAGCGGACTCTTGCGCAACTACTAGACCTCATTTAACTCTGTATCTTTGCACCGAATCCAAAGGGGTTGCAGGGGAGCTCTATTTGACTCCCTGTACCTTGAACCTGCCACTAGACCTCAATTAAATCTAATTTCATTTAGGTACTCCTTACCTAGTTCTCATCAAAACCACTCCAATATTTTTGTCAAGAAAATCCCAAATGGAGTAACAAAGAATGATTGGACAACAACAAACATCAACCTTTCTTTAATCCAAACCTTTTCTTTTCTTAAGTCTCCCTTATCCCTCCCATTTAGCAAAGGATCTTGTTTCATACTTCATTGAAAAAATTAAGGTCGTTTAGAGATACCTTCTTTTCTCCCCTCTCACATCTCCATTTCAAATAACTTTTGCATCATCTCTCACTCTCTCTTTTGCTCCAGTTAAAGAAAGAGGTGGGTCTTCATGTTAACACATTACCTACTTGGGGCCTTAATCCCATTTTTTTTCCTATCCCCCCCCCAAATTATCCCATACAATCATTTTCCCCCTCTCCCATTTAAAAAAATTTAATACATTGGCCCATTCCTACTTGCTTACAAATAATTCTTAGATTCTTAAATTTTCAATCCCACAGTCCCTTTAGAGCTGTTGTTTTTTTCTCCTTTCACTGCCAATGTCTTAAGAAAAGCTATTTTCATTTTCTCTTACTTCTTAAACCCTTCCCCTGTATACACACTTTAAAAAAAATTATAGTTTTTTTTTCTAGTTATGTATGTAAAGACAAATTTCAACATTCATTTAAATTTTTGAGTTCTAATTTTCTCCCTTACTTTCCCCCTCCTTAAGATGGTAAGCAATTTGATAAAGGACACATATGTGTGCTCATGTAAAACATATTTCCATGTTAGTCATGTTGTGAAAGAAGGAACAAACACACACACACACACACTAAGTGAAAATGGCATGCTTTGACTCTTTTTCAGTTCTTTCTTTGGACATTCAGTTTTTCCTCATGAGTACTTTGGGATTACCACATAGTTGGAAATACCTAACTCATTCATAGTTAATTATCATGCAATGTTTCTCTTACATTGTATAATATTCTTCTGGGTCTGCTCAGTTCACTTTGCATCAGTTCGTGTAAGGCTTTCTGGTTTTTCTGATCATTTTTTATAGCACAATAGTATTCCATTACATTCATATACTGCAACTTGGTCAGCATTCCCTAATTGATGAATATCCCCTCAATTTCCAATTCTTTGTCCCCACCAAAAAAAACCCCAAAAAACAAAAAACTGCTATAAATATTTTGATACAAGTAGGTTCCTGCCTCTCCTCTGCCCTTAAAAAACAAAACAAAACAAAACAAAAAACAAAACAAACAAAAAAAAAAAAAACCACCTCTTTGTAATACTATTAGTGTTAGTGCTGAATCAAAAGGTTTACACAATTTGATTGCCCTTTGGCCATAGTTCCAAATTGTTCTCCAGAATGGTTGAATCAGTGTTTAACCTTTTCAAATTAGCTTCTGACTTAACCCAACTGAACTTGCCCTCTCCAAAATTACTAAATGATCTATTAGTTGTCAAATTCAATGATTTTTTTTTTTTGTCCTCCTTCTCTTCAGTGTCCATCACTGTTGACAACCCCCTTGTTTCAGAGACTGTCTTATCTAGGTTTGTGACAGTGTTCTCTCACATTTCTTCTGTCTAGCTACCTTTTCTCATGTAATGTGCTGGGTAAACCATCCATAACTCACCACTTATTCATACATTTCGAGGTTCTGCCTTAGATTCTTTTCTTTATAGTCCATCTTAATGGTCTTATCAGCTCCCTTTGGTTTCAAATGGCATCTTTATGTAGATGAGAGAGAGACATAGAGACACACACAAACAAGAGCGAGATTTCCAAGCCATCCTTATTTCTTCCTTCTTTCTTTCTCCCATATCTACTTAGTTGCTAAGTTTTGTCAATTCTACTACCTCCAGAATATCTTGCACCCACTCTCTCTATTCATGACCACTATCCTAATTTTGATCTTCCTGTTTTGTATGGCTTATTGAAATAACTTCCTAATCAACTTCCCTGATTCATTTCTCTCTCTTTTCTTTAATCCATCCCTAACCTAATGTCCAAGTTGATATTCCTAAAGCAAAAGTCTAGCCATATTACTCTGCTCAAGAAATTGGAGTAGCTCTTTCTAGTCTCTAGAATAAAATACAAATGCCTTTGTTTAGCTTGTAAAAATTCTTCACAGACAGACTTTAGGTTTCCTGTTCCAGCTTATGTCTCATATTATTTTCTATGAATTTGCATTCTGTCCAAATTTTCTGTCTTTTCCTTGTACCTGACATTTCATCTACTGCCTGAGTGTTTTTGCACTTCCTCCTTTTCCACCTAGTAGAAGGTCTAACTTTCTTCAAAGATTAATTCAAGGGATGTGGAAAAATTGGGACACTAATTCATTGTTAGTGGGATTATGAACTGATACGACCATTTTGGAGAATAATCTGGAATTATTAAACTACCTATATAACTTTTGACTCAGCAATACCACTATTTGATCTATTTCCAAAGATGATTTAGGGAAAGAGAAGAATCTCTTTCAAAATATTTATAATAGCTTTCTTTGTGATGGCAAAAAAAAACCCTGGAAATTATAGGGATGCCCATCACTAGGGGAAATTGCTGAACAAGTTGTGGTTTATGCTTATGATAGAATACTACTGTGTCATAAGAAATGATGAGTTCAATGATTGTAGAAAAACAAAGATTCACATGAAATAATGAAGTGTAAAATGAACAGAACCAAGAAAATATATACAGTATATATACATGTATACATACATATATATGTATATATATATATATATATGTGTGTGTACATATATACAGTAACTACACTATTGTTTGAAGAACAACTTTGAGGGAATAAGTTATTTTGACTATTATAAATACCTGAGCTAAATGTAAAGGATATAAAAAGAAAGATACTATTTGCATTCAGAGAAAGAACTGATAAATAGAAGTATATATAGAATAATTTTATAAATATATAACTATTTGTGTCTAATGGTAGCCATCTCTAGGATGGGAGGGGAAGAGGAAAAAAAAAAGAAACATGAAATATTATTGCATATTTGAAAGGAAGTTGTGCATGGTATATTTGTAGTTTTATGTGCAATCATCTTTTTATTATAGTATGTTATAGAAATGCTTATTTTATTCCATAAATTAAAAATAAAGCATTTTTAAAAAAAAAGCTTAATTCAAGAGTCATTTCCTTATAGGAAGCTTATCCTGATTTCCTCAAACCCTCTCCCCCAGTTATTACTATCCTGCCCCCAAATTTGCTTTGTATCTACTTTAAATTTTTTTAAATTTTACTTTCTAAAAATATATATACCATTTCCCCATCACCATCATCAGATGTCAGCTTCTCCAGAAAAGGAGCTATTGGGTTCTTTTCATCATCAATCCTAAAACAGTATCTGGCACAAAGTGGGTATTTAATAAATATTTGTTGAATGAACAGGTATTGGGAAGAAATAATATTGCACAAGTAAATAAAAAGGGCATATAAAGTAGCACTAAGTAATTTCATGGGAGAGCAAGCACTAATAACTATGGTCATCCAGACAAGCCTTGTATAGGAGCTGTATTTGACATGGAAAACAACTTGTGCAAAGAGGAGATGACAGATGGAATGTTATTTTCTACTCCAGTTTACTGGGAAAAGTAGATGGGAACTTGATTGTGGAGGGTTTTTATAATTTTTCTGAGGGGAAATAGGTATTTATTGAAGATTTTTAGTAGAGTAAATCATAATTCATTTTCCTTCTAGGAATGTGAACTTTGCAGCCGTATGAAATATGAATTGAGGGAGAGATTCAAGGCAAAGAACCCAATTAGATTATCTACTCAAGAGGCAATGAGGACATAAAGCAATGGAGTAGAAAGGGTGGATTTGAGAGGTGTTATAGAATTGGTAACTGATTGAATATGAGTATGGTACCCTCAATGATCTTAGAAAAACGTAATGAGATTTACATGAAATAATGAAGAACAAAATGAACAGAACCAAAAGAACACTATGCAAAAGAATAATAACTATTGTCTCAAGAATGACTAAGTAAGTCATTTTAACTATTATAAATACTTGAATTAATTGTAAAGGATATATGAAGAAAGGTACTATCTCAGAGAAAGAATGGATAAATAGAATAAGTATATACACACATATAAACACATACTCATATATATATATATATATATACACATATATATATTCACATACATACATATTTTGTCTAATGGTAGCCAGAGTTGGGGAAGGAAAGAAAAAATATATTTAAAAGAAATGGTAAGTTGTATATAATAAATTTGCAGTTTAATGTGTAATCATATTTTTTTATTATTCTATGTTATGGAAATACTTGTTTTATCCCATAAGTTAAAAACAAATTTTTTTTTAAAAAGAAGCTCTTCTTTCCCTTTTTCTATATACATACATATTATAAATACATATATATACATATAAATACATTTATATTTATAAATTTGGGGGGAGTTAATTTGCACAAATAATTTGAACTTGCTCTTTTACATTCTTTGGTCTGTGAACCAAAGAGCTTTGGAAAATAAATCAAAATGTATGGTTACTGCCTTATTCTTAGATCTTGAAGTACTTATTTTTAAAGAAACAATGTGTCTTGACTGTTACCCTTTAACCTACATTTGACTTAATCTTCTGTTTTCCTTTAAAAAGCCAAATTGAATTATGCTAATACTTTTCTGTGCTATGACTTATTATTATGTAGGTTTTATTATAAATATATCTGTATTGGATATTTACAACTAGACTTACCAGGAGGACCTAGATTTAACATTCATTCCCAGAATAACTTCTTGGATATTTGATGGAATGCTCAGAAATTTGTATTGTATTGGGATCTTCCTCTTATTTGCAGTCAGAAATGAGTCAAGCTAACTGACTCCTCGAGATTAATATGAGATATGTTATCCACTGCCTGACAGAAAGGATACAGAATGAGATAATTCCTTTCTTTGGACATGGCAAATGAATGTATCTGTTTTATTAAATAAGGCTTATTTATTTTTAAAGAAGGATGGTGTTGTTAATTGAGGGAGAAGGGAAGGATTTGGAAGAGAAAAAAGAGCTAGCAATTGTATGACCAAAAAAGAAAAATATCTCAGCAGTAATGAACTCACATGTTCTTAAAGTGTATTGGCATGTATGTGGTCACTTATTCTGCCTATAGTGAAATCAGTTCAGGCAGAACCCAGGTAAGATACCAAAAAGTTATACCTCTATGTCTTTTCTCAGATTGTCCCCTATACTTAAAGTATATTCCTTTCTCTGTTTTTTCATATTAGAATCCCTAGAAACCCCCTTGAAGGAAATTAGAAATTCTGAGAAACGGAGGTAAAGATCACATGCCAGGTATGAGAACAGTCATAAAAAAAGTACAGAGCTGAGGGATGAGCTCTTCTTCTGACTCAGTTTAGAGACTATCCCCTGTAATCCGAAAATCTTATTTGACTTCCCAACTGCTAGTGCCTCTCATCCAGAATTACCTTGTATTTTGTGTGTATATGAGTATGCATTATTTCTTCCCTTGAAGTATATGTTTCTTTAGGATAGGTACTGTTTTGATTTTATGTGCCCATAACCTAGCTTAGTGCATGGCACATAGTAAATGATGTGTTTTTATTAATTGATATCCCTCCCAAAAGGCTTGAGGGGTGATTATTCCTAAAAGATGGATTCAAGATCACAAGTGAAATAATGCAATCAAATCCTAATCTAAAAATTCCTAATAAGGAGTTGAAAGTGAGAATCAGCAAAAGTAGTGATTTGCAAAACTAAAATGATTGTGTATCGGCAGTTCCGGATTAGAAAATGCAACATAAGACACTTCATTTGAGAGACAGCTCTATTCATTTTACCAGATTTTACAAAAATCATCCTGATACCAATCCCCCCCCCCAAAAGCAACCAAATACCTTGCTTTTAAACAAAGTTGAAACATAAATAGCCAGACTTTATGTACATGCCAAGAAGGATAAGCATGAATTGATTTAAAAAATGTTTCAAAGATTTTTTTAAAAAAGAAATAAAAGCTCATCTTTAAAATTGAGAATAGTAAGTGTTTAATCTAAAATAATTTTAAAATTAATGTCAACTGCAGTGAAGATATTAAGGATGATAGGACATTCCCAAAGGTTATTAGGACATTGAAAGAGTCAGCCTGAAACATATGTGAGGATACACAGTTTAATATATTTCATGACCAATTGTCTTTTACGATGCTCATGAAGTGTGGTGTACAGAGAAGGCATTGCTATAGTAGCTTTGGTCTCCTTTTGTAGCTATTTTAGTCTTTTAAGAGTATTGGTTCTTAACATAATATTGATCTATTTTGTAATTGTCACTGTGTTTTATGCATGTACTGTAACTTGATTTTTTTTAGATGCTGACAGAATATATTCATAGCCTAATAAACAATTACAGAGGGATTAGTCTCTTTGTTGTTAAAAATAAGTTTAAAAAGGGAGGAAGCAGAAGGAAATTCAGAGGGAAGCTTAGACAAATTGGACAGACAGCTTTGACAATAACATTAAATTTATTATATATGTATACACATATATATTTTGTGAAAAACAAGTTGTACATGATAGAGTTCATGATTTCATGAATTTCAAAATTCATGATTTTATTCATAATCTTTTTTTCTGTTCTATTTTATATATGGAAATAGTTTCTCTTTTGTGGATATACATTAAATTCAGAATAAAAAATAGATAGGGAACCTTTATATTCAAAGGTCTGAATTTCATCCCTTCTCCTTCCCTCACCCTAAAGGTTCCTGTTCTAGAACTCCTGTTCTAGATCAAGGCTCTCTCAGAATGGAGGGGAAGGGGCAGGGGGAAAAAGGTTTTTACTCCAGTATTTCAGCAGTGATGGCCCCCTGGAAGTAGTGCTATGATGAAGAGGCTGTCTATTTAAGGAACTGAATTTCTGATTAAGAGTATGTTTGCTGAGGATTTAAACTAAAGAGTACATATTAGCTGAGACTGATAAAAAAAAAAGAAAAAAATTACCTTAAAATTTTTTTTCAATCTCCAGGACCCTATAGTTAATCAGTTTGGTTATTTTTATACTCCTATTCTTCAATCTCTATTGCATAAGGTTCACCCTTGGTTCTGGAATGCCCTGTTGGGGCTCTGAATGTCGTGGTTGTGTGAAAGAGTATGAATGGGTATACTTTCAGAGTCCAGTGTCACTCACTAAATTGGCCAGCCCCTTGTTTTCTCCAGCCCGCCTCCTCAGTAATCTGACTTCCACTCCTCAGTAAGGTTACTTTTGGATATGAGCCTCTAGTAGATCATCTAGTGAGCCTGGACACAGCAGGTAGGCGCTGAAAGGTGAGAGAGAGAAGCTTTTTGGAAAGGAGGGATCCAGCAGCAGCTCAATTCTGCAGGAGCCATGGCTACAACCTCTGTCTTGGTGCTGCTTATTCTCAGTCAACTTGTAGTTACCTCCTTAACTCAGGTAAGCATTCTTTTGTCTCCTTTGCAAAGCGAAGAAAGAGCAAATTTGAGCATAGTTTACTTTTTTCCTTCCGGTTGTAAAAGTAGGGGTTAATAAGTAGGTGGGTCCCAGTTTTTCATTTGTTCAGGATGAAAGAGCAAGAATTTGAGAGAAAATTAGAAACCTTATCTGGGGTAGAAAGGATGAATGAATGGATAGTTTCATTCCACAATTCAGAGGCCACCATTAACTATCTTGTGGGAAGAGAGAATAAGTGAGACTATTAAAGCCAACATACCCATTTGCAAAAATAAAACTAGGAAAATTAAAATCAATTAATCTCTCTCTCTCTCTCTCTCTCTCTCTCTCTCTCTCTCTCTCTCTCTCTCTCTCTCATTCTCTTTCTCTTTCTCTTTCTCTTTTTCCTTTTTTTTTTTTTTTTTTTTTTTGGTCAAAATAGCAAAAGCTTAAGCACATATTTTATTCACCCTAAATACCAGCATTTAAAGAAAATGCCAAAATCATTCTTTTTCTCTTCAATGGAGATCCCAGTTACCAACTAAGAAACCACCCCTATTTTTCCCTAAAACACCCTTCCCATCCCAGCTCATGAGTGTCCACAGTTCATTTGTCACCTGGGAGTCTTTGGTATTTGACAGAATCTCTCTGCCAGGCGTCTCTATGTCTCCCTTTCTGCTTAGAGAAACCCCCAGATGCAGAGCCTTAGCTCTCCAGGCAAGGTTTACAATGAGATCTTTGTTCCCAGAACTGCTGGGCTGGACCAGGTTCCCCATAGAGCCCATGCCACAGTACAGACTCTCTCTTACCAAAAGCATAAAAATAAAAAATAAAAATCCCACACCTCAGCCTCTCACAGAGAGGCCTCTTTCAGGGCACACTACACAGCATTGTGCTGTCCTGTAGACATCCCCCAGCGTGGATATCAACAATTGCCTCCCTGCTTTTGTTGTGAGTTTAGGTTGTCTTAGGAGGCCAGTCATAGGCTTGTGCTGAACTATCATCCTTTTAGATGACTTTTTTTTTTTTTTTTTTTTTTAAAACATGGTGAGGCTGTTAAAGGAGCTTGTTCTGGGAAGGGGAGGCTTACTTTAGCTCCAAATCTCACTGATTTCCTGAGATGGAGAATTTTCTTAACCTTCAAAATTTTCCTGCTTCCTTGCCTAATAACTTCCCTGACTTCCTTTAAGTTTCAACTAAAATTTTGCCTTCTGTAAGAGTTTTTCCCCAGTTCTACTTAATCTTAATTCCTTCCTTCTGAGACTCTCTCTACTCCAAGTTATTCTATAATAAATTTTGTTTGTACCTAGTTTCTTACATGTTGTATCTTGTATTAGATCATGACTTCATGGAAATCAGGGACTATTCTGTCTTTCCTTGTATTCCTAGTACTTAGTACAGTACCTATTATATATATAGCAGGAGCTTAATAAATACTAGTTGGCTGATTGGTCACCATACTGAAGTGTGAGTAAAATGGGGTAGGGAATGACCTATCTTTAGGGGACTTTTACCTGATGCCATCTTTCTGTTTTTCCTATCAGAAAGTAGGACCTCGGGGCCCTGCTGGACCTCAAGGCCCTCCGGGACCTCCTGGAAAAGACGGCATAGATGTGAGTATTCTTGAAGTGTGTGAAATGAAAGTTGGAGTGGGAGTGAAGCATGGGAATGGGAAGTCAAAAGGAATGCAGGAAAGTTAATTCAAGCTCCTAGGTAACTTATTAGGAAATTATCATTTTCAATAAGTGGAATTTACAAGCAAAAAAAAAAAATGGAAAAGTAAATAAGAAAGTATTTTCTAAACATTAGCAAACCTGCCAGTTTCTAAAATGGGAAAATTTGTACTGTGGGGGTATTTGTCTAAGAAATTGATCTCTATCGTTGTATACTTCAACAACAATACTATATGATATGATGATCAATTCTGATGGATGTGGCCATTTTCAACAATGAGATGAACCAAATCAGTTCTAATAGAGCAGTAATGAACTGAACCAGCTACACCCAGTGAAAGAACTCTGGGAGATGACTATGAACCACTACATAGAATTTCCAATCCCTCTATTTTTGTCCACCTACATTTTTTATTTCCTTCACAGCTAATTGTACACTATTTCAAAGTCCGATTCTTTTTGTACAGCAAAACAACTGTTTGGACATGTATACATATATTGTATTTAATTTATACTCTATCATATTTAACATGTATTGGTCAACCTGCCATTGGGGGGGGGGGGGGGAAAGAGAGGAAAAATTAGAACAAAAGCTTTGGCAGTTGTCAATGTTGTAAAATTACCCATGCACATATCTGGTAAATAAAAACTATTAAAATTAAAAAAAAAAAAAGAAAGAAAAAAGAAATTGATCTCTAATCTGAGAAAGAATTAAGGATTTGGGAATTCAGGTAGGAAAGAGTGTTAAAGAGGGTAGTGAGATGAAGCTTTGCCTTGGGGGTATCTTGGAAGAACTCTAAAGAAGGGAAGACCTAGATTTTTTGCTACTTTTCAAACTGAGATTGTTTGCCTTGCTGGAGGGGTAGGTGGGCTAAGGGTACTTCAATGTGTACTCTTTATAAGGCCTACTTTGTTTGCTATTAGCAGGTTTTAGGGGGAAACTAAGAAACACACCTTTTATTGATGAAGTCAGAAGAGAATTGCTAACATTGTTTTAGGGTCCAAATTCTTATGGATAGATGTGGTTGCTAGATCTTGCTAACTAACTAGATAAGCACCTGGAAATATCATCCATTTCTCAGAAAGCATCATATCTCCTTTTCTTTCTCTAACTCCCCCTTTTTCCTTCCCCTTTCCCCTTCCCTCTTTTCACAGAAGCCTTTGGTGAGCAGACATTGGATCTGGCACTGAGGAATTTAGTTTTTCCCATTTTAGAAAAACCACCAAATGTAGTAAGCAGGCTCCTAACCTGGGTATGGAGGAGGTATCAAGGTGGCAATTTTTCCTACCACAGCAACTCCTGTGGTTTTACAAAGGAATAGAGACCTAACTGTATCTAGGCTCTATTCTATATTCACTGCAGGCAGGTCTAATAGAGAAAGGACTGTTTCCCTTAAACTTTCAGGCTGTGATAGACACAACTAATTATAGGAATTGGTGAAATCAGGAAGGGAGTGGGAAGAGCTCATTCTGAAATACCTTTATTCAACAGGAATAAATAAAAGGTCCTTGTGATAAATGGGGTCTTGGTCTTATGGGAATACCAGGTTTAAGTCTACCATATTCTGGATGGTTTTTGACAAAACTGTGAACTAGACAAGGTTTTCCTTGACCTCTCTCTGTGTTCCATCTTATGTCCCTCATTTCTCCTATTTAGTGTCTCTTAGTCTTAGCTTTAGTCTTATTAATCCCTCCAATGGATTTATTAATCAAGGCCTCCATTTCTATTAGCCCTCCAGAACAGCAAACCCAGTTTTTCTTCTTTTATCCTCTTTCTAGCTTCAGTTTTTCATTACATGCAATTGGCTGATAATGGCTATAATGATAATTTTATAATGTTCCCCTTCCCCCTCTCTCTTCTCTCCCCCTCCCCCCCCCCCCCCGCCCAAGTTTGTATTGTAATTCCCTACTGTTTTCATTCTGGGCAGTGGTTTTAATGGTGGCATTTAGATACAGAGGTAGGTGAAGGAAATAATCTTGATACAAGAGTTTTCCTCAATCCTCAAAGTCACATCATGTAGATAGTTATCTATTCTGATTATATATGTGGTCAGTATTTTTTCAGAAAGGAATAAGCTGTTACTCCCAGACAGAAACAGCGAGAGATATTCAGGAATATCCAGATATTGCCCATCAGCAGGACAGAAGCTTTGACATAGTAAGTTTTCCAACCATTAAGAAATAGGGAAGAGTTTGGACCCTTGGAGTGACAATGCTGGGAAAAGAGGTATAGTTTGCAGTTTTTCTGGATCATTTTTAAAAATAGGAATTATATTTTTTATTGTGAACTTTAAAGCATCAACAAATAAGCCCAATGTAATATACAAAGAATGAAAAAAGAGGATTATGTATAAAACTAGGGAGTCTTGTTATATACAGTTTTTAAGATGTATAAAAAGAACTTCTACTTTTGTATGTATATGTTTTAAAAGTTTAACTGATGCTTTTTGCCTTACTCCTTTTTTTAAAAAATACTATTAACAGTACCCACCAATTCTACTTGCACAAAAGACCTTCCTTATAACAAAAAATGCAGTCAAGCAAAACAAAGAATACATTGACTGTATCTGAGTTCTGTACCCTCTGTCCATCACCTCTCTGTTAAGAGGTGAGAAGCTGTTTCCATCTTCAGTCTTCTGAAGGCATGATTGGTTACTACATTGATCAGAGTTCCAAAGTCCTTCAAATTTGTTTTCCTTCACATTGTTGTGATCACTATGTAAATCATTCTACATTAGTTCATTCAAGTCTTTTCAGGTTTCTCTGAATCCATCATAGTTGTCATGTCTTATAGTACATCATATTCCATGACACTCATATACCATAATTTGTTCAGCCATTCCCCAAATGATGGACACTATATTTATTTCTAGTTGCTACAAGTAGCACTATAAATATTTTTGTATATATAGGATCTTTACTTTCTTTATTTTTTAGGTTATATACCCAGTATTGATATCACTTGGTCAAAAAGTGTGCACAATTTAACAACTTTGGGAGTTTAGTCCAAAGTTGCTTTGCAAAAGGATTGGATAAACGAACGTTATTCTACTTTACTTTTTCAGAAGATAAAAATGCATAGGAATGAAACACAGAATGTGTTCCTCAATAAAGAGCTAAAGTGGACATCCAAAGTACCTTCATTTTACATAGGTAGAAGTAGGAGGGAAGCTGTGCTAGGTATGTCTTTAACATTTTGAATATATGTTACTTTTTCCCCTGTTACAGGGTGAAGCTGGTCCTCCAGGTCTTCCTGGCCCTCCGGTAAGTAAATCCCTAATTAAAGTACTACCAAGATCCTTCAGGCAGTGTTACAAACATTTGGGGGTGAGGTCTTAGGAGAATGAGCTCAGCTATATCAGCTGGGGAGGACAATGATCTGCTAAATGATGTTTCATTTGCTGTAGGACCAAGTGTGGCAGGACAGTTTAGTTTTTAACCTTGTTATTTCTGTTCTCCTACCAGGTTAGGGAAGTCAGGAATAATAGGTGTGGTATGTTTTGAGAAGAAAGAACCCTCAAAATAGAACATAGATAAGAGGCCAGGGAAATAGGCATGTGGGATGGTAAGAAGGTAGAAAGGGAGAATTTAGGGAATGAAAGATTCCATGTACAGGCTCTGCTATTTTCTTTGGCCTAGAAGCTTCGTAGAAAAGGGGAAGGGAATAAGTCATTATATAGAATCTATTACATGTTAGGCCCTGTGCTTTTTACAAATATTCTCTAATTTGATCCTGTCATCCCTTTCTATATGGGACTGTATGATTCATTGCTGAGAAGAGCATGGTCTCTAAGATGAATTAAGAAGAGTGACCTCAGCTTCTCCTAATGAAAAGCACTGGGAAATTTTTTATGGTCATTTATTTTATTTTTGTTTTATTCATTTTTTCCTCCAGTTATATTCAAAACAATAAAAAAATTTTGCATTTGTTTCTAAAATTTTTGAGTTCTAGATTCTCTCCCTTATCCCCACCTACAGTTAAGAAACCACTTCTGAAATTATACAAAACATTTCCATAAAAATCACGTTGTAGAGGGGAAAAAAATAGATCTCTCATCCTAATGAAAACCTTCAAGAAAAATTAAGTTAAAAAGAGAGAGAGAGAATTTCTGCTTCAGTCTGTATTCAGACATAATCAGCTTCTTCTCTAGCTATGTATAGGATTTTTCATCCTAAATCCTTCATAGTAGTCATGGATGATTGTACTGCTGAGAATAGCAGTCATATATATCTGGTTATCCAGGGAATGGTGCTATTACTTTATATATAGTGCATTTCACTTTGCTTGAGTTCATGGAAGACTTTCCAGAGCTCTGCTCATCATTTACACTGGGAATTCGAACTGTTTCAATCTCATTGACTAAAGGGGCCCTTTTTAGGAGCTGGGAATGAACTGATTTCAACATATGAACTACCTGCCTTCCTGCAGGTTGGTGCTTCCAATTTTCACTGTCTTTTGAGATTTAAAAGTCATTCAACAACTGGGTTCAGAGCCCAATCTTGGGGCCTGTAGCTCGGAGGGAAGGAATAGGAATGGGTAAATCCAAAAGAAAATAAAGAGGACCTGGTTTCCACCCTTAGAAATGTTACAGCAGGGAGATATGGGATAAGGGTGAAAGTTCTAAAAAAGACATAATCAATTTAATAAACCTTTATTACATGCCTATCATGGCTAGGCACTGTGTGCCACATCATGTGGAACTAGACCATCTCCTCATTCTTTCCTTTTTTTCTTGTGCAGGGCCCCAAAGGAACCCCAGGGAAACCTGGGAAACCTGGAGAAGCTGGGCTGCCTGGCCTGCCAGGTGTAGATGTGAGTATCAGAGCCTCTCTCTTTTGCCATTTCCATGGGGACTCGCTTCCCCTCCCTGTATTTCTATCCTGTCCCAGGAAAGACTGCTTGCTAGCATTTCCTACATCGTATCCAATTCCTTTGCTAGGACCCCAAGATTTCTCAGAACAACTTCTAGAAGTGAGTTATAATTTTTCTTTTCCCAGTGCCCATTTATGTGAGAAAACTGGGGCCAAGTTACAGGAAGTCTTCAGATTTGGGAGCTATTTGGGCTATAATCCAAATAATCACTGATTTATGATTACTAGGCAAATTGTTGGCAGGATAAAGAAGCACCATGATGTTCCTCTCCTTAGAAAGTTTAAAACTGAGCCAACTTTTAATTATCCCGAGACCAAGGTCTCAAAGGTCCATTCTAGCTCTAAATCCTGGAATTACATAGGTGAATAAGCCAGGTCTTTTTGTTCCTCTTCCCCCTCTGCCCCTCTCCTCACTCTTCCTTGCACCATTGTACCACTGATATTAAGATGAAGAATCTTAAAAAAAATGTCTTCTCACTGAGACTTAAATCAACTGTTGCTGAGTGAAATGAACAGAACCAGAAGATCACTGTACACTTCAACAACAATACTGTATGAGGATGTATTCTGATGGAAGTGGAGATCTTCAACATAAAGAAGATCCAACTCACTTCCAGTTGATCAATGATGGACAGAAATAACTACACCCAGAGAAGGAACACTGGGAAGTGAATGTAAATTGTTAGCACTACTGTCTATCTACTCAGGTTACTTACACCTTCGGAATCTAATACTTAATGTGCAACAAGAAAATGGTATTTACACACATATATTATATCTAGGTTATATTGTAACACATGTAAAATGTATGGGATTACCTGTCATCGGGGGGAGGGAGTGGAGGGAGGGAGGGAGGGGATAATTTGGAAAAATGAATTAAAAAAAAAAAAAGTCTTCTCACTAATACCCCCATAACCTTGATTTTTAGACCAAAAAAAAAAAAAAAAAAAAAAAAAAAAAGGGGAACTGTAAATCCCTAAAGACAAGTAGTATTTGTCCTTGTAGCTCTTCCTGTTCCTAGAATGTCTGTTGCTGGAAAACTAAGAAATTATTTATGTGTGTGATAATTTGCATGTTTGTATAGGGACAGAAATTCCCCTCTACTCTCCTTTTCCCCCATTACCATTTGAGACAGGTCAGGAAGAGCCTAGCCAGAAAAACTTTAAGGTTGAGATCTATTTGCTTTTAGAGTCAGGACTATTGTTTTCTGTTATTTGGAGATTTTTTTGGTGTTTCATTTTTAAATGATAAAGTAGCAGACTGTCCTTGGCGCCTACCTTATACCAGAGCATTCTCCATGTGATTCATCTCTTTTCTGCCTCTTCCTCAGGGTCTGACAGGTCAGGATGGACCTCCTGGTCCTAAAGGCTCACCTGGAGAAAGGGTAAGTTCCTGAAATGTCTAAATGGCCTTCTTGTTTTTATTTATTTGTTTGTTTGTTTAGTGGAAAGGGGTAAAAAGAATAGAAGTAGTTCTAGGATATAGTCACTGGGTAGAGAAGAGGTAACCTCATCCGTAATCATCCACAAAAGTCTTGAGATATTCCTTGACCCTGTGGATATTGGAATATTCTTAAAGGGTCATTTATTTTGCTGCAAATTTTGGTAATAAAATCAAAAATACATATTTATATAGCTCTTCAAGATTTACAAAGCACTTTCCCAACAACAACCTTGTGAGATAAACAAGAAAGGACAGATGTGGTTGCCTTCTCTATGACCTTCAGGTTCTCCAGTTCAGATGAGGCCTAAGGCAAAGAAGGAAAGGAACAAAAAAAGAGAAAGGAAAGGCAAGTAGAAAGGAGATCCTCTAGGAGTAGAAAATTGGGGATAGCTTGCTCTCATAGCCTTACAGAGCTGTCAGCCAGAGACACTTGATATTATACTTCAGGATAAGATTTAACCAAGTTCCATCTAGAATCCTCTCTCTGGGTAGTTACTTAACATTCTTACATTTCTCCACAGCCATTGTGTATAAAAGTCATGTCCTTGGTGGAGCTGTCTCAGACCAAAATCTTGTTTTTATTGGCTTAAACCCTTTCTTCACTTGACTCTTGCTTGCCAAACACTGACTCTGAAGTCACAGCATCTGGGTTCAAATCCCACATACTACTTGCGTGACCCTATATCTTTCCACATATATTAAATGAAAGGGTTGGACCAGAGATCCTCCCACTACAATCCAAGTGATGGAAGGGAGAGTGGCCTGGGATTATGAGTGGAGTGGAGGATTAGTTACAAGTAATACGATTTGGAGAAAGAATTTGGACAGAAGGTCTAGGAAGGTCATTCCAGAGTCCCTAGAGATAATCACTTCCTTCTTCAGTTGGGGTGAGGAGAGAGGCTGTTAGAGGGGCACAATTAGGGATAAGAGTTGTGAAGACAGTAGAAATAGGAACACAGAAGAAGCAGGAAGTCACTCTTTCCTTGCATGACTTGTGGAGGTTTGGGAGAAGCATCTTAGAGAAGAATCAGGGATTTGTGGAAGAACTCATGTCACCTTCTTCTGTTGACCTGTTGACATGACAGAACATGTCACTTGTTCTGATCAGGAGATGGCAGAAGCATGGCTAGGGAACCGATGAATTTCCCAGGAAGCCCAGATTCTCACTATTCTCCCCTCCCTCCCCACATCCCATGTCTGTGGGACTCACCCACTCATTTCCTTTTGTCAGCAAAGACTCCTATCTTCTGGCTCATTTTTCCATGGTAGGTTCCCCACCCATACTCCAAACTTACCACTTTGTACTTTTTGGGTTTTGCTGAGGCAATTGGGGTTAAGGACTCCAGAATAGCTCTTTTTATAATGGGGGGCTTTGGACAATCTGAAGGGGCCCATGGGTGGAGTCCCAGGCTGGCTTCCAGCCTGAGCTTCAGCCAGGGTTAGAATTTGAATAGATTTCAATGGGTCCTTTGATAAGGAAGAAGCTGTTTGTGGGGTTGGGGAAACCTGAGCAGATAGTGGGAGGTTGGAAAAGCCCAAACTAGCTCAGATCCGGTGGGAACTGGGGAAAGCCCAGATATCATTTGAATTCAAAAAGGGTGCTTTTTGACCAGGATTTGTGAATCAAAGATCCTAGCTTCTTCAGCCATGGGGGGGTTGGGAATCAGAAAGGAATCTTAAAGGGACCTCAACCCCCATTAATATGATGCCTGGTCACCTGTCTGCTTTGTGTCCTCTCTGACTAATGGGTCCTTGGGATGGAAGGGACATCCAAAAGTCACCTCTTCCAAAGGTCATCTCATCCAGAGGCTTCCATTTTCAGCAGTTTCCCCAAGTTAACAACTAAGAGAAGCAAAAGAGTTGGAATTTCTACCTGTTTAACTTTGTGGTTAAAGTTAACCACTAAATATATAATGACTTTGACAGTGATCTTTCATTTCAGGGCAGGAATTACAAGAGCAAATTGCTCTCCAAATTACAGTCTGGGCTTTCAGGTTTAGCAAGATGAGGAAGAACTGGAATTAGGACAACTAGAATTGAGGGCTAGACCCCAACTTTTATTGAAGAGTGGAGAAATTGCTATATAAAAGAAAGTCTAGAACTCAAATGCTCTGGATTCTAGGCTTACTTACCTTTGTCACTGAGGCATCTTTGCCTCAAGACAACTCAGTTAATCTTTCTAGGCCATGTTTTTCTTTTTTGTCAAATGGAGATGCCCAGCTGCTGTGAGAACCAAATGAATTATGGATGTGAAAGTTCTTTAGAAAACAAAAAACAATGCTCTGGATGTGATATGTATATCCCAGTCACAGGAATAGGGAAAGGAATTATCATTTATATAGAATTTATTATGCTTCATAGGCATAGGCATAGGCTAGAGATTGAAAGAGATGACTTTTCCCTGTTTCTGCCCCTCTAACCTTTCCATTTAAGGAAATTCTATCACCATCTAATGTTTTCATTTTACAGGGCAGTCTTGGACCTCCAGGACCTCCTGGGCTGGGAGTAAGTACTTCTTTCTAATCTGTAGAATTTGAAGAAAGAGGTGATAGAAGGTTGATAGCAGTATTGCATATTGTCAGCAGCTTCTTGATAATGAGATCATATTAAGCAGAAAACCCAGAGGTAGTTGTACCCCTATCCAAGCCAATTTGACTTAACAGAGTTTCCTAAGAGGCTGGACTTCAGAGATTGGGTTCAGCACCAAATGATGAGATTGAGGAGAGCAACTGGCACCAAACATTGGGGTTCAATGACCTTTCTCTTTGGCAAAAGGTAGGTTTATTTAGAAGTTACAGAGAAAATGAAGATGCAAATAAGTACTAGAAGTGGTAAATATGAAATAGATTTGGGAGAGCACCATTACCAAAGAAAGAGTGTTAACTGTCATCAATGGAAAAGACAAGTTCCCCAACGGAACTATTGTTCTGTACTCCTAGGAAAGTCCACCAGAGCTATCCCCTGTCCTTAGGTAGGATATGCTACCTAACCTTTCTTCTTGACCTACTAGAACCACTTCCCAAATTTTAATTTTTATTAGAGATCTAGATGAATAGCTTTGTTATTTTTCAGCATTTACTTTCTTAATAATCTCCATCTTTTATTTCCTGTTTGCAGGGCAAAGGACTTCCTGGACCTCCAGTAAGTAGAAATGTCCCAGAAAATTTGTTTATATGCTTGATGACTCCTCCTCTCATCCCATATTCTAGTGCTATAAATCAAACAACCAGTGGAGATTAACCAAAATCCCCAAATTCCTACGTTAAGGTAATCAGTTAAATCTTTCAGTGCCCAGAGGCCTGGAACTAGCTATTAGAATCTATTCAGTTCAGCTCCCGCTCCAAACAGAGCCAGAATAGAACTAAGTTGATATCTTTTTTGCAGAAGTCCAAAGATCTCTAGTCTATAGACAGCTTCCATATGATCTGATGTCTCTGAGCAGAACAATCAAAATGAATGAACAAACAAACAAGTAAATAATTTATTAATTTATTTCCAAAAAGGCTGGAACTATTTACTTTTTGTCTTGCACTGTTTTCATCATTGATTTCTTGAAATGTAGCTCTGAAAGACAGGTTTTTTAAAAGTCCATAATGTTTTAGATGGAGTTACTTTGCAGGCTTTTAAGCCCAAATCACTTGGCTTTCAATGAATGGCCAATAATAACCCCAACTCAAGCATCTGTGGCTCATTGTTTAGGTTTTGATGTTTTAGAATGAGTAAGAATAGCAAATTGTTTTCTGTTCTGGCCAGAAATTCAAAGGATCTTCCTCTTCCAAAATGATAACTTTGAAATAGCAAATTGTTTTTTGTCTCAACTCTTATTTAGCTTTTAGTCACTAAATGAATGTGTCCTCAGACAACTGAGATATGGGAAAGCTCCCAATTTAGAAAATTCAAGACTACAACTGTATACTGCTTTTTGCTCCTCTGCCCCACTTAAATCCAATCCATAGGTAAACAAAGAACAACAACAACCATCACCGTTGGGGAAAACTTTATTATTTTCCCTTCTTCCTCCCTCAAGTCTAATTTTTTTAGAACCCCCTAAATCCTTTGAGAGAAGAATTATCACCATTGGTAGTGGAGAAGACTCATCTCTCCCTTCTCTCTCCCTACTCTTTTGCCTAGGATGCTTACTGCTTACAGAACTTGATGGTCATCAACAATCTCATTCCTTCTTAAAGATGGAGTTCTACCAGAATTATAATCTGCAGTCATCTGACTGCTGGTGTGGGCTTATAGATCTCTGGGTCTTTCCAGCTGCCCCAAGGTAGCACCCTTGGGATTTCCAGGCTTTGCTGAATTTCATTTTATGTGGTGTCTCCCTTAATTACAGTGTGAGCTCCTTAATCAGTTTTTCTGTCTTCCCAGTGCTTAACACAGTGTTTGGCACATAGTAAGTACTTAATTTTATTTTTATTTATTTTTTATTATTCATCCATAGTTTCTCTGATACAGTTTCAGAATAGGATCTCTAATCATGTCCCACTAATTCCCAATAACAAACAGAAGATTAGAACTGAAAGAAACAAGTCTTGATATATTTGCTTTTCTCTTTCTCCAGGGTGAGGCTGGACTGAGTGGCCTCCCAGGAGGAAATGGAGTCCGTGGACCCCCTGTGAGTTACTACCCCAGTGCTAAAACTATGTTGATATTTTTGGATTAAACTAGCATCTCTGTACCATAACGATAAATATTCATAGGCTAGCCATTTCATACATATACAAGCATAAACATATATACATATATATGTGTGTGTGTATATATATATATATATACATATATATATATATATGTATATATATATATATATATTCATATTCAAATGTACTCACAGCATGATCCCTATTTTAGGGGATCAGACAAGATGCTATCAATCCACACATGTATCATCAGAAACCCTGTAGTTCTTCATTATTTATGGTATCTGGCTAGGTTGGACTGGAAATGATGAGGCTCGGCATAGGGCAGGAAGTTTTGGGAAACCCCTTCTGGTCGGTGCAGGTCCTTTGTAAATGAATTTACGAACCTGAAAAATTAAACTGGCAAAAGAAGTTTATTATTAGAACTGAGAGGTCAGCTTTTGCAGGCTGACTTTCTTAATGGCAGGGTCCCAACAGAGAAGTAAAGATCTAACAGAGAAATCCTCTAGCAGAGAAATCCCAACAGAGAGGCAAATAGAGTCCATTAGGGAAATAAGTGAGAAAGATAAAAAGAGAGTAATGCTGAAAGAGAATGTCTTTTCAGCTGGCAGAGGATTATATCTATGCCAAGGAGATAGAGAAGTTCCTTGGCATGATTAGGTCCTCTGCAAGGGATTAAGCTGAGGGAAGCTTGTTATATGGACTGCTCTTGCTGGGGACTGGGAGCAGTTTGAGTTGGAATCAGAATAGAGAATCTTGGAATTGAATGAGTGTCCCTAGACTAATCTCCAACTCAATAGAGGTCAATAGAAATCTCTATCTCTAGCTCAGGCTAAGTAGGAGTGGTCCTGGACTCAACTAGTCCCACCCAGATAACAGAATGAAACCACTTTATTTTGATTCCCTGGGGCGGGTCTCTAAGGGGAGAGCTTCTTTGAGGGAGTTTCTCAAGCTTTCCCCCCAAAGTCTGAGAGAATGAGAGAGAATTTCGGGGCCCCCCTCATCATTTCTAGTACAGAGGGTGGCACAAATCTATTCCCTTATCTGTGTATTGCTAATAGTTTGACAGTTTGTGTGCTGATACAGACACAACTCCAGGAAATAAATAGCAAAGCAGAAATGTTGAGGTTGGGAAGGGACCCCAAAGATTGGGGTCACAGACTGGTGTCAGAGGTGTCTCAAAAGAATTTGCAGACTTGAATCCATCTCCAAGTCAAGGGGCAAAGTTTATTGTAATTATAATGCCAATTGAAGCAGTTTAAATTCCAAGAGAATTTGGCAAAGAAACAGAAGCAAGGAGACAAATTTATCTCATTCATGTCATTGATATGCTAATTTGATGGCCTAGAGGTAGAACCAAGGAGTGGCCTCAAGAATTTGGTTACCACTGACCAACAGACAGTAATGTTTATGGGACAATTCTAAGGCCAAAAGACTTGAAATCATTGACAGATTATTAGAACAATAGTTTCAGAATCACTAATATATTTTCCCTAAAGTCTAAGGGAAGAATTATGATTATATTCCTAGGCCAGAGGACTTTTATAATCATATACATACAAAACAATAATACTCTTAGATCAGAAGGTTTCAGGATCAGATTCCAAAACCAGAAGATTTAGAATCACTGACTTGAAATGGACAGACACGAGATAGACAGCTCTGACTAGATTATTCAATTTAAAGCATCATTTATTAGCCGGCCGGCACCTGACCCCTCTAGACAGGCTAGTAGAGATCAGCCCTGGACCTTTAGTGAGGTACATTTTTAAGCCCATTTGCCACATCCTGGTACAGCCATGCGGTTACAAATTTTGGGAATCACTGACAGTTTCTCGTTTACAATGGGGAAGTGTCTGGACAAGAGTGAGCGCACAACGGAGCCTTTTTGCAATGTAGAAACACACTTCTCGCAAAGTCTAGGGTCTCATGAACCGGGGAATGGGGCCCAGTCTGAACATAACACTTCCCTTAATTTAGCTTAAGCAACATTTTCCTATGAGCCTGAGGCCCTTGACCCAGGGGTGAGGGGGCCAGTCTTTTGTCCATTTCAGACTTATTGTTAGAACAGAAGCACCCTAAGGTCAAGGGACCTTAAAATCATTCCTGTCTCCCCTAAAAACTATATTACATCAGAAATACCATCAACTCTGAATTGAGAGTGAGACAGATACTCAAGTTGGGAGGGAGACTTCTCAGGAGCTATATCAATTTGCTTTTGGTATAAGGATAAAGATTAGGAAAAGCTGCATTGGGGTCATTATTAGAGGGAACTTTCATCATTGCTTGTTTTTCTCAACCTCAGAGTGATGATGGTAGCCTTTTCTGAGCCATGGTTCTTTCTTTTTCTAGGGACCATCTGGACTTCCAGGCCTGCCTGGTCCCCCAGGTCCCCCAGGACCTCCTGTAAGTACTGCCATAGACTTGATGAGTGCAAAGAAAGACCAGGGATTTCAAGGTCAAGAATGGAAGGTTTAAGAAAGAGATGGGCAGAAGAAAAAGTTAATATGGGACTGGGCCCAGATCTCTTTCTTCTAAGCCCAAACTCCTCATTGAAACATAGTATTAAAGCTCCTGGAAAGAAAAAAAAAAAAGAAAAGAAAAAAGATTATTCTAGAGGAGGATAGGACCTGAAAGAAAGGGATTATCTGTGGTGTCTGAAATGAGATTTCTCCCAATTCAAACAGGCCTGTCTCCTTAATTCACTCATTCATCCATATAACATTTATCAAATACTTGCTATAAGTCAACACATAGAACTGTGTCCAGGAGTTTAGACCACCCATCTTGCTTCCTCTAAGGAAGGATTTAAAGGTGGTATCCTGAGGTCATATATCCAATTGACTACAGGAAAATTTGCTATCCTTTGCCTTTACCAGGTTGTCTGGCTCTGGTTTGTCTTTGATACAAAACATGAGCTGGGTTTTGTTTACCTCATCTGCAAATGGGAAAGACTTATTAACTCTTTGTTCTGTTCCATGGTGGGGATTATGGGATGTGGCTAGAAGGATTTCACTTCATCTATACAGAGCTTTTTTTGTGATAAGGACCCCTTTAGCAATCTAGTGAAGCCTTCAGGGACCTCATCTCAGAATGTTTTTAAAAGAAAACAAAGAAAACAAATTAAATTGAAACGCATTTATACACACACACACACACACACACACACACACACATTTATATTTAAAAGCAATTTCATGGACCTCAAGATCTTACCTTCTGCTCTAGAGGTAACTTCTGGCAGATAACTGAGTTACTATGTCACTATTCCCCTCAGGAAGATAGCTTTGTAAAAATGGGCTGACAAGCTTGTGCTTATTTTCTTGTGCCACAATTAATTGTGAGTACCTAGAGACTAGATTTGCAGGAGTAGAAGGTGCTCCATTCAGAGAGCTTGTGTCTATTTTCTCTCTGATTAGAGACGGTGGGAGGCACTGTAGTGGGCCCTCTAGTAGGCAGTGACAGCAAATCAGTGATTAGAAGAGATTGGTATCTCTGACTGGGAAGTTCTTAATAAAACTCAGAAGGCAGAAAGCAAATTAATAAAGCAACATTAAGGATAATTCAGATTCCTCAGGTCAATCCCTAGTGAAAATGGAAAGTGAGGCAAAGAGGGAAGGATCTAAATGCTTCAGCTGAAGTTCTAAAACTTTTTTGATTCCAGGGACACCCAGGGGTTCTTCCTGATGGTGCTGGCGATCTTCAGGTAAGATTTTTACTTTGTTTTCTAAAGGGGTTGACTTGAGCTTAAGTTATTCAGTCCTCTGAAACAACAAGTGGTTCTAAAATGCTTTTCCTCTGGAAAAAGGAGGGAGCTGAAACTATCATGTTTACTAAAGATGACTTGCCATGTTTGTAGGACTTATGTTGAATCTTTCTTGTAGAAAGTTACTCCCCTAGAATAACAATATATCAAGAAAAGAGCATAAAATGTTTCATTTAAACATTCTCTAGCTCACACACAGGGAGAAAAGTGGGCTGAAATTTAATTTGCAAGGTTGGATTAAACTTGGAGTCTTTGGGCGGTTTTGTAGGATTGTCTCATACTAGTGTGGGCCTTGGGACCTATC
Source organism: Sminthopsis crassicaudata (assembly GCF_048593235.1). Taxonomy (NCBI): domain Eukaryota; kingdom Metazoa; phylum Chordata; class Mammalia; order Dasyuromorphia; family Dasyuridae; genus Sminthopsis; species Sminthopsis crassicaudata. The sequence goes on from NC_133618.1 coordinate 252,497,348, forward strand.
CTGAAAGTAGCTAGGTAGCATGAGGGATGGAGTAATCGACTAGGGTACAGAAGGCCTACTTTTGAATTCTGCCTCATTCACGTACTAGCTGTGTAACTGTCACTTAAAACTTTCTTAGCCAGTTTCCTCATCTGTAAAATGAAGGCTTGGACTAGATCAATGGTATCAAAGTCATTCAAACAAAATGGGCCACTAAACAATACACAATCATCCCTGTAGGCTGGATATTGACTTAGAAAATCACATATTAACATTATTTATGTTTTTGTACATTATTTTGTCAGTGATTTCCCAATGGCACTTTAATCTGGTTTGGGTTGCAGGCCAGGGTAGATGGGCTGAGAGGTTCTTTTCAATTCAAAGTATGATCCTATGATCACTTTGTTGGCTTGTGCCAATAGCAGAAATATGGCTTCATTTATCCTCACCCCCACTGCAAACTATTTTCAGCTTCTCTTTGAAAAGACTCAATTGGCAGCATTGCTATTTATGACAATATCTGTTACCACCTCATTTCTGTGTATTTTTAAAAGCATTTTGGGAGGGTGGTTTTTTTCCTCCCTTTTGAGAGCCAAAAATAAATTATGTCCATTTCATTTTTTTAAAGAAATGCAGCCAGACTTTTAGTTGCAGAACTGAGTCCATCTTATTTGTTTCTCTCTACAGGCCTCTTCTTTGGACTCATATTTATCCTGTATACTTCATACTAAAGAAAAAAAAAAAAGAGGCAGGCTAGCTTGAGGGTTATTGTAGTAGTCACCTATGGTAGGAAAGGCAGCTAGTACTGGATTTAGAAATCAGAAGACCTCAGTTCTACCCTGATGCTTGCTACCTTCCATGTGGGGAAGGAGTGAAAGGAATAAATATTTAATAAGCATCTACCATGTGCCAGGCACTGTGCTAAGCACTTTGCAAATATCTCATTTCATCCTTACAACAACCTAGTAGTTAGGTGCTACTATTATCCCCATTTTACAGTTTATAAACAGAGGTCAAGTAACTTGCCCAGTATCACACTATGAGACTGGATTTGAATTCAGATTATCCTGATCCTGGGCCCAGTGCTCTGTCTATTGTAACACAGTTGCTTCAGTTCCCTAATCTATAAAACAAGAATAAGTCTTGTGATATCTGTTGGTTGAGCATACAAAATACCATATCTACCTAATGTCATTGATAGAGGAGGACTTTAGAAAATTTTAAGTGTGAAAGAAATTTGAGCTACTATTGTCAGAAAGCCATGAGGCTTGGTATTGGAATTTCTATTCTTGTTTTCATACTAATTTGTGTGTTTTGGAATATTCTCTTTACCCTTTTGAAACCTCAGTTTTGCTCCTTTGAAAAATAGAGATGAGTCAGAAAATCCTTGAAAGAAGTTGATATGGACATTATGTGTCTTGAAAAATTTAGGGGGACATGAACTTTATACCACTATTCCTCTCATGTCATGTTTTAAGTGTGAAGAGTAGTTTTCATTTTCTAGAACCAGAAGTTCCTTGATGAATTGAGAAATTCTTTTGTAAAGCAAATAGTGATTAGCTACTCTTTAATTTATCTTGAGAATTTAGATGTTCAAATAATGGGCTTTCTTAAAGTGGGATCTATGCAGATATACCACCAAAGACAATCAGAAAAAAATGAAGGAAAAGTTATAAAAATCAATTCCTTACTCTATCTAACCAATTTTCTGTGAGTTTCAGTTAATGGTCAGTGACTTGAGCCCATTGGTTATCTTGGATTTGCTCCCATTTTTTGTCATTGTTGTATCTGAAGCTTGACTAGTCATCAAGGCAGCTAGGTGACACAGTTAATAGAGCACAGACTCAGGAAAACCTGAGTTGAATTCTAAATTCACTTATTAGGTGTGTGATCTGGGCAAGTCATTTAACCTCTGTCTGCTTCAGTTTTCCCAGTTGTAAAAAGACAATAATAATACTTCATATGATTATTATGAGGATCAGATGAAATACTATTTGTAAAATTCTTAGTACAGTTCTTGGCACATAGTAACTGCTTAATAAATGTTTGTTCCCTCCCTCCCTTCTTGGTGGAAAGTCAGACTATTGTATTCAAATCAACACTATAATTACTTCTGGACAGGGTATATCTAATTCTTCTATTGCTGCATTCACTACACTGTGACTCCCATCATTCTCTATAAAGTGTTGCTTCCCCCTTTAAAATATAAGCTCCTTGAGGCAGAGATTATCTAGCTTTTTAATCTATTTGCTCCATGTTTACTCAGTGCTTGGCATATAGTAATCATTTAATAACTATTTTTCATCCATCCATTTATCCATTTATTTATTCATCTTAGAAGTAGCCTTTATGCAGGTGTAATCATTTTGGCTGCTTATACTATTTTCATCTTGACCTCTGAGAGTTCTGGAATTTGAATATAATACTCCTGGGAGTTTTCATTTTGAAATCTCTTTTAAGAGGTGATTAGTAGATTCTTTCAATTTCTATTTTATCCTCTGGTTCTAAGATATCAGGACAGTTTTCCTTGAGAATTTCTTAAAAGATGATATCTAGGCTAATTAATTGAACGTGGTTTTCAGGTAGACCAATAATTCATAAATTATTTCTCTTGAATTTATTTTCCAGTTTTTCCAGTAGATATTTCACATTTTCATCTTTTTTTAGTTCTTTTGATTTTGTTTTATTGTTTTGATATTTGTTATTGTATGTTTCATCAAGTCATAGCTTCTACTTGCCCAACTATAACTTTTAAGAAATTATTTTTTTCATTGAGCTTTAATGCTTCCTTTTCCATTTGGGCAATTCCACTTTTTAAGGAATTCTTTTCCTCAGTAAAGTTTTGTACTTTTTGTACCTTTTCCCCCATTTGGCCAATTCTACTTTTTAAGGCATTTTTTTCCTTCATTGGATTTTTGTTTCTCTTTTACCATTTGACCAATTTTGTTTTTTAAGGTATTGTTTTCTTTAGCATTTGTGTGTGTGGAGGGGAGATACATTCTTTACCAAGCTGTTAACTTTTTTCATGATTTTCTGGAATCTAATTCCTCTTCCCAATTTTTCCTCCTCCTATTTTTAATTGATTTTAAAAATCCTTTTTGAATTTTTCTATGGTCTTGAAACCAATTTGTATTTTTTTTTTTTTTTGAGGCTTTGATGTAGCGATTTTGACTTTGTTGTCTTTTTCTGAGTTTATGTTTTGGTCTTTCCTCTCACCATAATAACTTTCTGTAGTCAAGATACTTTTCTATGATTTTTTCTAGTCTCTTTTTCGACTTTTAACTCTATGCTAAAGTAGGGCTCTGTTTCTGGAGTAGAGGGTGTGCTATCACATATTTCAAGTTTTTTTCAAAGCTGTTTTTAGAGATAATTCTAGTTTTTGGTTTTTCCAAGGTGGTATGATCTAGGGAGAAATGTGTTTACTAGTGTCCTGGTCTGTGAGTGACTGTAAGTTGAGTGACTGTAAGCACTCTTTTCTATCCTGGAATCATAAGCAGGGTCCCATCTCTCCTGTAGCCACAAGTTCTGGTAAACTAATGCTCTTTCTTGCTTTGGAACTGAGATTCAGGACTGTAACCCAAATCCAAATATGGGCAATGCAATATAGTCTTGTCTCCCATGTACAAGAGCTCATGTAATCTCCTACTAACCCATTGTTTGACCCCCTTACCATCTATATGCTGTGAGGTTCAGAAACATCATTGGAGCTCTGATTCAATAGCCCCCAAAGCCTATTAGTGGTTTGTTGATACTGAACTGAGCTTCATTGTCACCTAGGTACAACAGATTTTTCCTGTCAACCTTCTAAGTTGTCTTGGGCTGGAAAATTGTTTTATCTGGTCCTTTTGTGGGTTCTGATGCTCTAGAATTTGCTTTGAGAGATTATTTACAGTTGTTCAGAGGGATTTGGGGAAGAGCTCAAGTGAGTCCCTGTCTTTTTGAAGCCATCTTGGCTTTTCCTCTGAGCTCCAAGACTCAAATTTGCTTTTTCTATCTTTTTGCAGTCAAGTGGGTTGTGAAGAAATATTTCTGATCCTAGAACTCTTGTTCTCTTGTAGTGTCCTGCTATCTGCCCACCTGGACCACCAGGACCCCCAGGAATGCCAGGATTCAAGGTAAGCCCATAGCTAAAAACAAGAAATACAATTACTGAGCATCACCAACGTGACTATGAAGCAGGATTTAACCTTAAAGAGTTAAAGATGGAGAGTCATCACATCCTTGTAAACCTGTCCCATTAAGACTTCTAATGTTTGTAATAGTGGGAAGTAGTCATTCCTTCTTTTTTCTTTTATATTGTTCTTTTCTTTTTTCTTCCTTTCTTCTTTCCTTCTTCCCTCTCTCTTCCTTTCTTCTCTCTCCATCTCCTCCCCCTGTCTGCCTCTATCTGTCTGTCTGTCTGTCTCTTTTGTATCCCCAGTCAATAGAGAGTTAATTTTGTAGTCAGAAAAACCTGGATTTAAGATCTATTTGTCTGGAATCTTGTTTAGTTTGTATGAAATGTGAACATAAAAAAATACATGATCCTAGATGAGATACCTAACCTTTCAGTTATAATTCTATTACAGATCAAATGTTGACCTTCATTAATGGAAATAGTTGTCATATTGTGACTCCCCAAAAACTATCAAAAGCACAGATTCAGACCCTATCAGCAGCAATATAATGCTGCCTCCAAAAAAAGATACCCAGTGCAATCCAATGCCTTACACAATGTATGTGCTATAGAAATGTCTATTTAATTGGAGTGTTGAATCTGATAAATGTAAGCTTCTGGTTTATTGCCATTTGACAAGAACAAAGTGTAAGGAGATTTTTGAGGTTGAAATGTAACTGGTTTTCTGTATGAGTATAGTTCCTCCTCCTCCCTTTCACAAGCAACAACTATTTTCAAAACAGTTTTTATTGTCAAATAGATGTCTAACAGGTAGCAAGGCATGGATGAAGCAGAAGTCCAGTTGTTTAAGGTCTTTCACCCAGAGGAAAAGAGAACTTCAGTGGCAGTGGGGGAAAGAACAATGGCCCAAGAGTTTGAAAAAATACAAAGTTTTAGCCCTAATAATTAACAGAGCAATCTTAAACTAGCTATTAATATTCATGGCTTGCTGTTTCCTCATCTTTAAATTATTATTATTACAGTTGATTGTTTTACTTGTTTTTAATATACAGTATCCTCGAGGGCTTAGCTTCAGATGGAGAACTGTTACTGCAGCATTTCTGCTCGGGCTCAGTCAAAGACTTACATGCACATCTAGGGTCTACCAAAATTCTAGGACCTAGGAAGTCTGACATGTTCTTTATCTTTTCTGTCTTCAGGGACCCGCTGGTTACAAAGGGGAGCAAGGAGAAGTAGGAAAAGATGGAGAGAAGGTAAATGCCCCTCATCTGTGTTTATCTACTTTTGAGGAAGAAAACAAGCTGCCCTGTGGAAATGACAGCACAATGGGTTTTCTGGAAGAGTGATAGTGACAATATAATTTTGATCCATGCTCTTTAAGAACTGCTTGGTGTGAGGAACTGAAAGGCATACAAAATGACTCATTATGGGTTCTTGTTCTCTGCACACTCGTAATCCCAAGCAGAAGACACAGATATTGCAGAATAGAGATTAAACAAATTCATGTCCTATATGTGTGAAGATGAGTACATTTTGATATGGAAGTGGACATTGAGATGTATTTGGGATGGGGTAAAGCAGAACAGCCACAAAAAGAACTGAGGCTAGGCCTGAAGGGATGCAGATGTGTCAGATAAACTTGTAACTATACCCTTTGTAAGCTACTGGTGCTCTCCGTTATAGGGTGATCCTGGTCCCCCAGGACCTGCTGGTATCCCTGGAACTATTGGTCTACAGGTAAGAAATGGGGAAAGTTCAAGTGAAGTGACTTGAAGGATAGGATGTAATACTTCATTCAAGTCACAGTTTAAGCTAGGCCTAAAATTAGGTCTCTCAGCTCTTTCTACTCTTTATTTTCCAAGGCTTTCTTTAGCCTTGACTACCATTTAAGCCAATTATACTAAGTTGTAAAATTTATAAAACATTGCATCAAAGAAAGAACAATTAACTTATTTGTAAATTGTGTTGTTGTTTAGCCTTTTATTTCAGAGACTGATTGCATGAAAAATATCTCTGCACTAGGTAGAGCTATTAATACATGAAAATAGATTTCCTATGTTTTCATCCTTTGTGTAAAACATGAGACTTATGGAAATTCAAAGATATTTTCATTTTCTTGTTGGTATGATCAAGTCAAAAGCTTTTACTTAAACAAATAGTCTTGGGAAGTGTAAACTGGAAAGAACCACAGTTTGTGAAAATCAACTTCCTCCACTATGGTTATTAGACAGTAAAAGGAGGTACATGCTTTGTTGGATAATCCTTAACCAAAAGAGTTCCTTCAATCATTTGACTTCTTTCCTGAATAAGAAAACCCTTCCTCTTAACACTATTTCCCCAGAGAGGAATTCCATGCTTTCTATACTGCACTTGGCCCTGAGCCAAGTAGCCTTTGTATAATCTCCAGTCTTGTAACTGCAAAAGGCAACAGTTTATTGAAGATTGTCCCATGCAAGATCTCTTGCCCTCATAGTCTCCCCAAATGTCACTTTTGCAACTGATTCTTCCACTAGCCCTTTTTCAGGTCCTCTCTATTTAACTTGGTCCCTTCCATCTTATCTACTTTTTTTTTTTTTTTTTTTTTAACAGGGCCCTAGAGGTTTAAGAGGACTGACGGGTACACTGGGGCCACCTGGAGATCGTGTAAGTGCTGCCCATTTCCTACTTTCCCTTTGTCAGCACTGGGCTATGTTACCTGGCCCTGCACTTTTGACTCTTTCCTTAGGTGTTGTTTTCAAAGAATGGTCTCAGAACATGAAGGAAGTCCAGCTTCCCACTCAACTAGTACAGGATTCTCCTTTTTGTTATGATTAATTTGTCTGGAATATTGAGCTCATGAAAAGATTAGAAGGAAATAAGACTAGAAAGAAAGACAAGTTGAGGTCATTTTGTGGCAGGTCTGAGATGCCAAGGAACAGTTTTATAGAATCATCCCTGAATCTCAGAGTTAGAGGGCAATCCAGAAGTCAGCTGACAAAGATATATTTAAACAAGCTGTTTTTCAACAGTAGCAATAACAAATAGTCACCCAGAATCCATTTAAAATCTTCCAGGGAGGGAAAACCTACAACATCCTGGGATGCCCATTCTACTTTTTGGACAGTTCCAATTGTTTACAGATTTTTCCATCTATTGAGCCTATATCAATTTTATTTATTTGTTTGTTTTGCGTTTCTACCCATCGTCTGGCCTCTGAGGCCAAGGAGAACACAGCTAATTCCTACTCCACAATGGCTCCTCACAAATGCCTAAAGAAAATGATCATGTTTTCCCATCTTTTTTTCAGCCTAAACACCTTCTCTTCCCTAGGCTAAAAGTTCCAAATTCTTGTAATTTATCTTGATAGGATATATTTTCCTGTTTTTTTTTTTGTTTGTTTGTTTTTTATCATCCTGGTTACTTGCTTCTAGAAATGTTCCAACACATCAATATCCTTCCTAAACTGTTGCTCCCAGAACTATGTGCTATATTACTTGGGCAATAGGGAATCACTGAAAGTTTTTGAGAAGGAGCATGCTATATAGCCATGTAGATATCTGTCAATGTAGGATAGATTAGTTAGTCACTAAAGCATCTTCTGTGTGCCAGGCACTATGCTAAATATTAGAAATACAAAAAGAGGCAAAAGACAATTTCTCTTCTCAAGGAGCTTATAGTCTAATGGATATCATGACAAGGAGATAAATGCATATAAATAAGCTATATATAGAATAATAGGAATGATTTTAAAAGTATGTATCTTAGTTTTGTAGAGGATATAGGGCTTAAGGATCATAGATCTAGAAGAATAGGTAAAGACTATAGAGGACATCTATTCCAGCCCCCTCATTTTAGAGGGAAGGAGACTGAAATTCAGGAAAGTGAGGCCACTTACACAATGTCCTCCAGGTGGTAAGTATCAAGTTAGGATCTGAACCTCTAAAATCCTCTCATTCCTGAGTCAGTATTTGTTCTAAATTAGATCCCTAAATACAGATTAAGGAAAACAGTAACAGCAACAATAATAGTAACAACAATATTTATAAAATGTTTATTATGTGCCAGGCATTGTGCTAAGTGCTTTACAATAATTATCTCATTTCATCTCCACAATAACTCTGGGAAGAAGATGCAATTATTATCCTCATTTTATAGATGAGGAAACTCAGGCTGAGAAAAATTAAGTGATTTGACAAGGGTCACACAACTGTAAATGTCTAAAGTTGAATTTAAACTCAGGTCTTTCTGACTTCAAACCTGGCACTTATTAAGGAATACCTTAAAAATATAAAGTGCTAGTTAAGTTATAATTAATTTGTTATTACGAGGGGGAAAGCTATTTAGATAGATCCGGTTGAGTTGCAGAACATACTAGAATGCCCTCCCTATTCCTTGATGATTTATAGTGAGGATTTGGGCCTGAACCGGGTCCCTTATTGAGAAGACTTAGTGTGAGTGAAAGTCTCCTGGCTGCACAATGGTGCTCTGGCCAGAGACCCAGTATATCTCTAATTTGTAGATCTTCTTTATAGGGACCAATTGGCTTCAGAGGACCTCCAGGAGTTCCAGGACCACCTGGGAAAGTTGTATGTATCATTATGCAAATCACATATTCTGCTTCTTTCAACCTATGTTCTTGAACCCTAGGATTTGCTTCCATTGATTGAACAATCCCTCCTTTCCTCCATCAAAAGTTGGACCCAGACTAGATATCATGGATGTGAGGATTAGCAACAATAGCTCATTCTGGGGACAGAGATGAAAAACTGAAGGTCATCAGAATTCTCTCTCTGTCTGAGTGTTGATTCCAGACCTGTAGATTTTGATGGAAATGGTCCCTGGAATGGCTAAGAGCTCCTAAGCGTTCTAATTACATACCCTATCATATTATTATGAGGATGAAGCTACAAGATCAGTTCCATTACTCTTCTCTTTCCTGTTCTTTCTTTCTTTTTTCATCCCCATGCAGGAGTAAACACTACCCCATGCTGGTTCTTCCAATGAAAAAAAAAATTATGGTGACTGTTTTTATTCATTTTTATTCTGGCCTTTATAAAGTGTAATAGTAACTAAGAAGATTGAATCAATTTAAAGAATTCCTGCTTAAATGACAGATATACAGATGTCATTGTAGAATATTGTTCATCTTAATCTGTAAACTCACTTACACACACACACACACACACACACACACACACACACACACACACACACATATATACCATTTTCCAGCACACTATCACCTTTTCAGATTCTCTGGTGATATGACCAGAGGTAAGGTTCACCTTCTCAATTGATAATATGTAATGAATCTATGAATTTGTAAAGATGTTTAACTAGTAGTTATTGTTATTAACATGATTCATAGCAATAAATTATCATAATGTCATATCTAATAAAAATGTTATTATGAGTAATATCATTATTAAGTATCAACACTATCTAGGATTACAGTGCTTGGTCATGTTAATATCACTATTATTTATTCCATTTTTTAAAAAATCCCTTTCAGTCTTCCTCTACTCTTCTACTCTTTCATCATGATCTGGTGATTATCTTGGGTTCTCAAAAACCATACCAGGAAATCATAAGCTTTTAGTAAGATAGAAGAACTTCAAAACTGAGCACAGTGACAAACTATATGCCTTCCTCTGAGGATCAATCTAGCTAAATGTACTTAGGAGGGTGCAGGGTAATGCATTTTTAGCATAGAAATTAAAAACCATTTGTAAAGGTTTGGGAGACCTAAGTTGGTGCAGGAAAGTCCTTGAAATATGAGATTATTTATATTTATCATTAATACAGTAATAGTGTCACTATCACTACTAACTCCTATTGGAACTCATAGTAAAGATGTTATTATTGTTGCTAATAACATATTGATTGCTGACTATTGACTGAGAATTTTAAGGGACTCAAAAAAATCTCAGTTGTGGCTACCAGGAAGCTACCAAAATTATGGCATTTTCAGTGTATTTTGACAATCTTCTCTACATTCAATTTCCCAGAAAATCATCTTGGTTTGTGTCTCAACTTTCAGGGAGATCGAGGAGAGAGGGGACCAGAGGGATTCCGGGGGCCCAAGGGTGACCTTGTAAGTTAAATGAGATATTTACTTTTTCAGTGTCATGAATATCTTCTCTATCTCCAAGAGATTTATAATGAGGATATATATGAACCTGAACTGGATCCCAGTTCAGTGGGAGTGAAGATCCCCAGCTGTACAATGTTGCTCTAACCAAAGACTCAATATCCCCTAATGTATGGATTTTCTTTGTCTGACTATTCATTTGCTATCAAATGATCAGTAATTTGCTGTCTTTTTCTAGGGCAGGCCTGGTCCCAAAGGATTACCTGGAGTAGCTGGACCTATTGGAGAGCCTGTAAGTCCCTTTTATTCTAGTAAAATGGTCACAGTCTTGCTCTGCATCCTGGTAGTAATGGCAGCCCATATAAAGACAGACTCTAAAAGTAATTTGCACATTTTATTCTTTTGGCTGGGCTGTGGGGTTTGGTATCAGTTCAATTCTTTTATCTTTTGTTAGTAATACCCTTTCAAAATATCTTTAAAACATGAATGTAAGTCAGGCCTGTGTAGGACTTGGACATTTTATGTATTTTGAGTTCAGAAATCAATTGAAAGACTACAAGATCCACAAAAAATGTTATGGGGATTTTCAGAGCAATATTTCTCGAACATGGCTTGGGTGAGGGGAGGAGTGATGTTCAAAATAATTCAAAGGAAGAAAGAGCCATGGAAGTGGGCCATCATCCCTAGAATTGTGCCACTGTTATCAACTCCACCATTCTTTCTCTCTGTTCTCCCTCCTGATCTTCCTCTCCATCTTCTTCCATTGCTGCTATTCCGAAGGCTTCCTTGACCTTAAAGCTATGAAGGCACACTCTTGACGGTGTCTCCTTTTTGCTATAGGGTGGTAGCAGGCATGAAGAAAGTAGAATGAGGAAGACTGAGAATTCCTGGATGGGAATAGAAGCTTTATTCTCATTATGTTCCCATCTGTTAGTAGAGATGGTTGGATGCATTCCTAATTTTCCCTTAAGGAGCTACATATCCTCAGAATTCAGGACCTTTCACTCTAATTAAAGAGAAGTAGTGTTTACAGCTATTTCCTTCAATTCAGTGAGTTGTTAATTGGGGTCAGGGTGAGAATGCTGGTTAGTTCTCCTATGGTGGAAACTGTATAAGATGTAGTCTCTGACCTCAGCTAACTTACAGTCTACTTCAGTGACTGAGATACACATGGAGCCCAGAGGATAGAATATGATTAAGAACTGAAGCATGTGGTATACAGATAAATTTAAGAAAATGGAAGTCAATGGAGGTAAGGACAATTAAGAAAGTCTTCAAAGTGGATGTAGGAGGTAGATTTTGAGTTAGGCAAGATTTTAATGAGCAGAAATGTAGGGGAGAAGTACATATACTTCAAAGTCTGAAACCTATGGGCTCCTTTTATTTTTCTTTTACAAATATTAATCTTTTTTTGGTACTTTTCTTTCTTCTTTTTTTAAATATCACATCTCTTTTAAATAGTCACATTTGTAAATAATGAGAAGCAATGTGGCAAAGTGTATAGAGTCTCCACTGTGAGACACTGACTATATGGTCCTGGTAAGGTCACTAATATATCAATACTCTAAGCAAGCAACTGTCTAAGGCTCTAAGTTGCAGAGAAGGTGTTGATCTGTATTCATAGCAGGTATTTCCTCTCTTGAGAATTCCTTCTACCAATGAAATGACAGGTCCAATATCTATCTTTATCTTTCTTTCCAAATATATATCTCTTCCCCTCATCTAACCAATGAGACATCCCTTTCAACAAAGATTTTTAAAAGAAAGGAAAAAAAATTAGTAAAATTCATCAACCATGGCTGATAGTGTAAGAGACATCCCCCACCTATAGTTCCCCCACACCAGCCCTGCAATGAATTGGAGGAAAGACAGTGATTTGTTCTTGTCTGCAGGGTATGCCTGGCAAAGATGGCAGAGATGGAATCCCTGGATATGATGGTGAGAAGGTCTGTAGTCAACATCCATTGATGCTTCCTCCTGAATCATTTCCATTTCATTCCTATCTTCCCTGAGACCGTGCCAAACAGCAGCCCTAGAACTTGGCCTGAGGAGCAGTGACTAGCCCGGGAGAAAGCCCAAGAGATAGCCAGATGTTTAATGGCCGGACTGTGATAGTGGTGTGAGTGATAGTGGTGTGAGCTTCTTGGTGTGGTCAGGTAGCTGTGGGCAACTGAGGGCAAGCAGTAGAGTCTGAGCAGTGGTCAGGAAAGCCATTGGAGCAAGCAAGCTCCCTTCAGCTCAGCTGTGAACATCACTGCTGTTACCTGCTTGCAGCTATGAGCCCTTCCTTCCAGATTCCCTCTCCTTCCTAGCTCTATTTTCATTCTCCTTTTTCATAGGGTGAGGCAGCTCGGCTTGGTGCTCCTGGGGAGAAGGGTCCCAATGGACTCCCTGTGAGTATATGTGAGAGTGTTCCACAGCTTTTCGGAGGCTGGAGTGTGGGGATGAGGATGAGAAGAGCTGAGAGACCATTCCGGCCACCTGCAGTAGAATGAATGGGATGGGCAGGAACTATTGGAAGAGCTCCATGGATTTACAGGACTCCTATGGGAAGGCATGAGGGCAAATGAGACACTCAGAGCCTTTTCCTATCTCTGGTAGCAGGGCTGGAGGATGTGTGCATGTATGTAAGGGCACAGCTGAGTCTTGTGTCTATCTCCCTGGTTGATTTCCTTTATTTGGCATGAGTGTGTGTATGTGTGTGGGGGGGTATGTATAGGAGAAATTGCTGATTAATTAATGGCCAATCTTTCTCTGAGATAGGTGCTCCATAGGGGGATCTTTCTCTCCTCTCCTGGGGTTAAATCCAATAAATATTTATTGTCTACTATGTGCCAGACATTGTGCTAAGTTATTAAAAAGGCACTGGGAAGAATTTGAAGTATTTGGGAATTATATTTCAAAGTTCCACAAATAGTTAGTCTAATAGCAGCTACTCTGTGCTCATGAAAATCCTTACCCTCAAGGATTCTACAGTTTACTTGAAGGCAAGATGTGTATGTATGAAGTAGAATACCAGAAGCGTGAGTAATATATGTGGTCTCAGGGTAGTGCATGATAGTCCTAGACAGCTCCCATTTGCTCTTTGACCTGTTGCCATCATTTTCTGTCTGTCCAGGGGCTGCCTGGACGAGCTGGGGCCAAAGGCGAGAAGGGGGAGCTGGTAAGTAGATTCTTTCTCCTACAGTCAAGGTTTCAGTGGGAGGTTTGTATTTTGAGGAAGCTTATTATCATGACCAAAGCTTCTAGTTGTCATTCATGAAGAAAAGTTGTGTCCAAATTCTCTTTTGTGACACCCTCTGCCTATAAACATTATTGTATAGAACAGCAATCCCCCGTGGGGGCCAAAGAATTTCAGAAACCTTTTCAGTGCCTCCAAAAAATCAAAACTGTTTTCATAATAATTATAAGTTCCCTACTAAAATGCTCCATCCTTTTCCAACTACATATCTGTGTAAAACTGTATTTTTTTTTTTATGTTAAAAGGCTTTTTTATTGTTTTTTTTTGTTTGTTTTTGTTTTTTTATTATAGCTTTTTATTTACAAGATATATGCATGGGTAATTTTTCAGCATTGACAATTGCAAAACCTTTTGTTCCAACTTTTCCCCTTCTTCCCCCCACTCCTCCCCCGATGGCATGTTAAATATGTTAAAGTATAAGTTAAATACAACATATGTATACATGTCTAAACAAAAACTGTATTTTCTTTGTATACTTCAAAATAAGATTGAATAAAGAAGCACATAAGAGAATCCATTTTTCTTCTATTAAACCAGACACTAAGGAGATTTGTAAAAATATAAAAAATCAGTCCTACTCTTTTCACTAATTTTTTTTTTCATTTAAAATGTTATTTATGTTAACAGGTAATGCGTTTATTATTATTTTTAAATACAACAATACTTGTATTTTTAAATTATCCATTTTAATTTCTAATGTGGTAAATACACATATAACCAAAAACTCTTTAGGATCCTCAATAATTTGTAGGAGCATAAAAGAATCCTCAAAAAAAGAATCCTTATTTCTCTCACATAAAATGTTAAGAATAGGGCAGCTAGGTGGCGCAGTGGATAAAGAACCAGCCCTGAAGTCAGGAGGACCTGAGTTCAAATGTGGTCTTGGACACGTAACACTTCCTAGCTGCATGACCCTGGGCAAGTCACTTAACCCCAATTGCCTAAGCAAAAAAAAAAAAAAAAGAAGAAGAAGAAAAAGTATATTTAAAAAACGTTAAGAATATAAGGAAATCCTTTGATCAAAAAGGACCCCTGGTACAGAAGAAAGAGCCTTAGCCTCAGAATCTAGAAGTCTCATTTGCAGTCCCTACTAGCTAAGGAAACTTGGACATTTCTCCATTCTGGGATTCAGGTTCTTCATTTGCAAAATGAGGAATTAAGATTAAATGATCTTTAGAGGCACAGTGAATAAAAATATCAGACCAATGGTCAGGAAGACCTGAGTTCAAATCTTAATACATTTACTAGCTATATGACACTGGATAAATCACAAGTTATTTCTCTCACATAAAATGGGGAAAATAATAGCAGTCTCCTAAAGGGTTGTCATGAAGATAAAATCTTTCTAAAGCATTTTGCAAATCTTAAAATACTTTATGAGTGCTAGCTATTATTAGCTAAAATGCTTTCCAGCTTTGGAATTATTTAATGATTCTCATTGTTTTAACTCCACTAGACAAAGATTTGGGAAGGGATGGGGGCATCTCTCTAGTTGGAAAAAGGAAGCAGCAAACTGGCTGAGAGTTCTCTCCTTTTTGCAGGGCAAACAAGGAGAACTAGGTGAAGCTGGCCCTTCAGGAGAACCTGGTATGCCTGTAAGTATATATGCTGGGAGCAGCTAGGTTGCGCAGCACTTTAGTCAGGAGGACCAGAGTTCAGATGTGATCTCAAACACTTAATACTTCCTAGCTGTGTGACTCTGGGCAAGTCACTTAACCCCAATTGCCTCAGAAAAGGAAAAAACAAAAGTATATGTGCTGTGTCTTCCTCTTCTGGAACTTTCAAAAGTTATTTATTTTTAGGCAATTAGGTGGTATAGTAGATGGAACACTGGGCTTAGATTCAGAAAGATATGAATTCAAATCCTGCCTCAGACATTTACTAGCTATCCTGGACTAGTTATTTAGCCTTTTAGTTTCCCCATCAGCAAAATGGGGAACATAATAGCATCCATTTCCCAAGCTTTTTGTGAGGATTAGGTGATATTTTAAAATGTTTTGCAAACTTAAAGCACTATGTAAATATTAGCTTTTCACCCACTTCTCTGGCTAACTGCTAATCTTGGACTGTCATAGTGACAGGAGGTAATGAAAAGAGCTGGTTTGTCTTTCTGCTTCATAGGTGGGGGAGTACATAGGTGGGGGAGATGGCAGGGAATGAGAAATGGAAGCAAGGCATTTTGACATTCTTGTATAGCTATGTAATTTCCATATTGTAACTACCTCCACTGATCCTCTTCTTTATATGTATGCTTATAGGGAGATGTCGGAATTCCTGGGGAGAGAGGAGAAGCTGGACACAGGGGATCTTCAGTGAGTAACAAGTGACTCAGTTTTAACCTTCACAAATATAAGCCAAATCAAGAAGCATTGAGTGGGATGGATAAGTCATGTAGCCATAACAAAGATGCTTTCTCCACATACTGAAAGCATTTAGGCTTTTCAGCATGGACCTTAAATAGCTTTACAGAGGTACTATATTGGGAACATAGAGATAGAAAAGACCAGGAAACACCACAGAGGAAGAGACTTTTTTTCTTTTGTTTTCACTCTAAATATTTGTGGACAAGCCTTCTTTTGACTTTTGTGTTAGGGGAAAGAGATATCAATGCTTTTGAGTCATGGATTCCCACATTATCCTATATTCTGATCCTAGGAAACCAAAGCCATTTAACTGTCTTGTCTTCAGTTAAACATCAAGGGGAAGGGTCTTATCGGGTGACCATTTCTCCTGGGTCAATCTATAACCATTTGTGAGAAGCCCAACATTCCAGCGCATATTTAGGGTGGCTTGGGTAAACTTTTTCTCCTTCATAATTTCAAAGGTCAAAAATGTCCCAGTTACCCTCAATTTTCCTCTCAGTAGCCTTGGATTTCTTTCTTTTGTGGGTGGTGGTCCAAAGTCCTTCCTGAATTCATTGTATTCCCTGTACCTGCTGTTGGGGAACAAGTGAAGTAAATCTTATCTATTTGCTCCCATCTGTGTCAGGTAAAAGATAGCCTTTAATTTGTTTTAAAATAATTTCCAACTTGTAAAAAGGATGACTACATCTGTCAAATCCATTTAGGGATTGCAAATTGAAGAAATTTCATCTTTTAACCATCATTTATTTTACTCTTTTATGTTCCTCCGGCAATTTGATATTCTGGGGGCTCAGGGTTAAGGACTATACCCCACAATGGTCAAAGGATATGAACAGACAATTCTCAGATGATGAAATTGAAACTATATCCACTCATATGAAAGAGTGTGCCAAATTACTACTGATCAGAGAAATGCAAATTAAGACAACTCTGAGATACCACTACACACCTGTCAGATTGGCTAAGATGACAGGAACAAATAATGATGAATGTTGGAGGGGATGTGGGAAAACTGGAACACTGATGCATTGTTGGTGGAGTTGTGAAAGAATCCAACCATTCTGGAGAGCAATTTGGAATTATGCCCAAAAAATTATCAAAATGTGCATACCCTTTGACCCAGCATTGCTGCTATTGGGCTTATATCCCAAGGAAATACTAAAGAGCGGAAAGGGACCTGTATGTGCCAAAATGTTTGTGGCAGCCCTTTTTGTAGTAGCTAGAAACTGAAGATGAATGTCCATCAATTGGAGAATGGTTGGGTAAATTATGGTATATGAAGGTTATGGAATATTATTGCTCTGTAAGAAATGACCAGCAGAAGGAATACAGAGAGGCTTGGAGAGACTTACATCAACTGATGCTGAGTGAAATGAATAAAACCAGAAGATCACTGTACACTTCAATGCTGTATGAAGATGTATTCTGATGGAAGTGGATATCTTCAACATAAAGAAGATCCAACCCACTTCCAGTTGATCAATGATGGACAGAAATAACTACACCCAGAGAAGGAACACTGGGAAGTGAATGTAAATTGTTAGCACTACTGTCTATCTACCCAGGTTACTTATACCTTCCGAATCTAATACTTAATGTGCAACAAGAAAATGGTATTTACACACATATATTGTATCTGGGTTATATTGTAACATATGTAAAATGTATGGGATTGCCTGTCATGGGGGGAGGGTGTAGAGGGAGGGGGTAATTTGGAAAAATGAATACAAGGGATAATATTATTTTAAAAAAATTACTCATGCATATATACTGTGGAAAAAGAAAATTCTAAATAAAATTAAAAAAAAAAAAAAAAAAAAAAAGGACTATACCCCACAGAGCCATTGCAAGGATATTCGATAAATTAGGAGTGAATAGGGTGAGGAAACAATCCCTTCTGCTTTATGCAAATGGCCCTTGGCAATGTCTCTTTGACTTCACTCTGGTGAGACCCACTTCTCTCCAAATTAATTCTTTATTTGTACAGTTTCTCAATGGCTGTTTCTGAACTGCTTTCATTAATCATACTTATTTCTTGCTTATGTCTTTCAGGGGGCACTTGGTCTGCAAGGTCCACCAGGGCCCCCTGGAGTAAGAGGCTTTCAGGTCAGTAAAATCATTAAGCGATAAGGTAGGGAATTTGGGCCCTGGGAATAATATTTATTTTATTCATTCATTCTGATGTGGGGGGAAAAAAGGGACTATGTATCAAGAAAAGATGACAAGCAGTGTGTGACTCCTTGCTGTTGGCTGTTTCCTAGTATATGGAAGAATGAATAGAGGGCTGGAGCATAGGACCATTCCTGACTGAAATCTGACATGACAGTCAGGAAAGGTGGGAGCCAATGGATCAGGCTATTCCTAGAATTGATAACCACAATCAAACCCTCATATCAAATAGGTGTATTTTCCCTGACCAATCTATATAGTGACCCCAGTCACTTGGCATTGAATATTCTGGAAATGCATCTTGATTTCAGATAGCTAAATGAACAGGTGAAACATTGGCTAAGTGCTTACCGTGTGCTACGTTCTGGAGATACAAGCATAAGTAAAGAAAATAATTCCCGCCCTCACTGAGTTTATTTTCTAAAGGGAAGACAATTCAAAAGGGGTAGGATGTGGACATAATGGCACTGCTTGGAGGAGGCTGAGAGGTGAGTCTCAATTCAGAAACCTTAAAGGCTCATCTTGCAGAGCCCTGAGTGATTTCAGGGGATGAGTCCAAGTTTCCAGCAAGAAGGAGGTAGGGATGATGACTGAGGTACAAGTGGCTTGCTTTGGAGATCACCAGGAAGGTAAAGGTCTGGATCCCACCAAAATAAGGTAAAGCCCTCTTACCAGAGTCTAGGGTAATTCCAGAGACTGAGAAACATTAGGAAGCTAGAGGAATATTACTTAATGCACTATAAAGTTCATGTAGAATTTTTTTTTCTGCTTTTTCTGATTATCCACTATTGTGAATTATCTGATTTTATGGATTAAATATACTATTCACAAAAGTACTGCCATTTATAATTGGCTCTTACACATTTGTACTTGGATAATTGTCACATTCTCTGTCCCCTCCTCAACATTCCAATATGTCTGTGTATAGTCAAAAATTGTAGGACAAATGGGGCGGCAGGTAATGAGGGCAAAGAAATCCAGTTTTGTGGTGAGCTTAATGGACAATAGCTTCTAATTCAAATAAAAATTTTGTTATACATCTGTGATAATACCTTGCTTTGTACTTAGGAGAGGGTATAAAAAGATGAAAAGTGACATTGTGCCTATCCTCAGAGGCTTGCAATTTAGTTAGAGCAAAGGAACGCCAAAAGAGTTGGATTGTTGGTCAACTTTTTGCTCCCTTGTACCTATGTTAATTACCTCTTGAGTTATAAATTTAAACATAAAACGTGAGCTTCATCCGGGAAGATACTTTTGTTATTTTGGAGTCATTTTTTCAGAAACACCAATGACTTATTTCCTTTCTGCTGTCTTGTCTACAGGGTCGGAAGGGCAGCATTGGAGATCCTGGCTTACCTGGCCCCCAGGGCCTTAGAGGTGGTGTTGGAGACAGGGTAAGTGAAATAATCTGCTAGGGTAAAAAAGGCAGTGGGCTATTGTGATTTTCCTTGAGATCAATGAATTGGTTCCTCTGTGCCACCTTCTTTGAGAAGTTTATGGGTTCTGAATTCTTTGCCTCATATCTACATTTAGAAATGTTATAGAAATTTTAGAGCTAGAAAGTCCATGAGAGCTCATCTAAAACAATTTTTTAGAAAAACAAAACAAAACAAAACTTGAAACTGAGAGGGAAATTATTTGCCCAAATTCTCATAAGAAGTTAGTGGCAGCCTAGGATTTGAATCTAAACCTCTTTGATTTTTCATCATCTATGTTCATCTTCTACTATGCCAGAGCATTTCAAAGTCATAACTGTGACAAACCAACTTCTTTCTCTTAGAGAAAAAGACCAAACTAATGTCCCACATTCCAGAAATAATTTGGAATTATTAGAGAAAAGTTATTAAACTCTTCATATCCTTTGACGTGGAGATCCAGTTTCAGAGCATAACCCAAATGTTAAAAGATATGAAGGATATGTGTGTGAATGTATATACATATACATATATACACACACACATATATATATATATATACACATATATATATATTAAAGCAATGTTAAAAAAATTTTTTTTGCACTTAACTACAACTTCCTCCTTTCTTTTCCTCCTACCTAATTAAAAAAGAAAGAATAAAGAACAAAACTTCATTACAAATAAGTATAGTCAAGCAAAACTAATTCTTATAATGGCCATATCCAAAAAATATATACGAGTCTCTCACTTCACTGTCAGGAGGAGGGCAGTATGTTTCATCAAATGTCCCCTAGAATTGTGGCTGGTCATTGCACTGATCAGAGTTCTTAAATCTTTCAACATAGCAGCACTTTAAAAAAAATCAACCTTTATATTGATATCTTTTGTTCTTATATCACTTATATTTCTCAACATATCACCCTCCCTTTCCCAGAGAACCATCACTTACCACAAAAAATTTTGAAAGAGGAAGAACATTTAGCAAAACTTACTAACATATTAAAAAATATGACAGTGTGAAATATTTCACATCTATAGTCCTCTGCCTCTACAGATGCCCAGGAGACAACTTTTCATATCTTTTCTTTGGGATTAAATTTAACATTCTAATTTCACAATATTCAGTTTCACATGTTGGTTATTTTCTTTCAGTTCCTTTGGATTAGTCACACACACACACACACACACACACACACACATATATATATATATCAACCCTGAAGTCAGGAGCAGCTAGGTGGTGCAGTGGATAGAGCACCAACCCTGAAGTTAGGAGGATCTCAGTTCAAATCTGGTCTCAGACACTTAACACCTCCTAGCTGTGTGACCCTGGGCAAGTCACTTCAATCCAATTGCCTCAGCAAAAACAAAACAAATATATATTCAGTACATCATTTTTTCCTGTGTATTTATGCACAACAACTTTTTTATTCATTCCCCAATAATTGGGCATTTATTTTGTTTCCATTTCTTTTGTATTTGCAAAAAAGTGTTCCTAGCAGCTAGAAAATGGAAACAAAGCGAATTATCACTGACTGGGAAATACTTTAACAAATAGCTGCTTTTTTTGTAACATTATTGTAACATAAAATATCATTGTAACATAAAAAATTATAAATCCATAATCCAAGCATCTCAGAATATTTAGACACTTTGATTTCCCCTTTCCTGGACTAAATAAAACGAATGTCTTATTGGGACACTCTGAATATAAACATACCTATTTCCTAGTACATCGTGGCAGACAAATGGGGAAATGGAAAGAATTTCATGATTCAGACCTCCATTCATCCTTGAAGGTGGAAGTTCAGTATAAGTCAGTACTCTGTGGAGTTAGGACAGTAGGCCCTTTGTTAATCCAAAAGCTAGACATTCCAGAGGTTGGGAAAAATTATCCCAAAGCTCTAGGGGCCTTTGAGATGACATAGAAGCCCAGAGAAGCAGGATGGTTGCTAAGCTTAGGGAACATATCAATAACTGCTTTCATTCAAGAAG
Source organism: Sminthopsis crassicaudata (assembly GCF_048593235.1). Taxonomy (NCBI): domain Eukaryota; kingdom Metazoa; phylum Chordata; class Mammalia; order Dasyuromorphia; family Dasyuridae; genus Sminthopsis; species Sminthopsis crassicaudata. Next base: position 252,518,700 of record NC_133618.1, read on the forward strand.
GTACAGCAATATAAGCTGGGTCCTCCTGGGTAATTTTAAAGAAAAAGACCTTATTATTCAACTTCATGCAAGTGATAATTATTCACAGGGAAAAATTTTAATGTTTGGTCTTTGTATTAAAAGGGGATAGGGAAAGAATAATCCCCAATAACTATCAAATATTTTCTTAAATTTTAATTTAATTCCTATGAACACAAAGTGCATGTTAGACAGCAAGATCTATGGGCTCAATGATCACATAAGAGTTGTCATTCCTTTTTTTCTCCCCCTCTACAGGGCCCAGGAGGAGCTATGGGTCCTAAAGGAAATCAGGTGAGTGGAGGAGCTAGGCTCCCTGTTTGTCTTCACTCAGATGGCAAAGAGTGGGAGAGAGTATTTGGGGCATATATTTCAGATTCGATATATTCCTATTGATATAGTTAAAAACAAAATTAAAGCCTCCCCAAAACCAAAAGAGAAGCTTCACTTTTTTTGTGTGCCATTTAACTTATCCATGAAAAACAGAATTTTTCTTTATGATCTCTGACTCTTGAGTTACTTTATAATCTACACTTTTCTCTTCAGATGATATTCTTTTCCCTCTAGATATACCATAGGTCTTTCTTTTAGGATGAGTACAATGAATGTCATATATAGCTTATTGAATTTGCCTCTAAAACCTTACTGCCTCTGGAAAGAGAGTACTGCTGTTGGAACATAAATTATTGTAAGCCACTCTCATGGGAACAAATGTTTGAATGTATGTGGCCATGTTAAGGTGTGGGCTTTTCCAAAACAGGTTTTCCATTTTCTGTTTGTTTGATACCTGGATCAGAGATGTGATTTTATGTTTTTGGAGTATGTTTTCAGAAGCCTTAAAACAATCTTGAAGAAGGACATTTCTGCTTATTATCTTAGTGAAAATAGAGATAATGTAGTGGGCTAATTCTTATTCTTTTCTGTGTTGAAAGCTCCTGATTTCACCAGGACCTATCTGTTCTCCACTGATGCAGAAAATAGCGCTCCACAATTTAATAGATGTTTTTTATAAGTTGTAATCACAAAAATTCATCACCAAGTAGTCCTCCATTCAGTGATAAACTTTTCTACACTTAGATATCTCAAGCAGCATATCTATGTTCCCACAAGTCTCCATGTTAATCTTTCAACTATTAGACCTTGTGTTTTGTTATATCCTTCAAAAGCCCAGAATCATTTCCATATAGACAGCAAAGAAAGGTGCTTGAAGAAGGTTGGGCTGGACAAATTTAGAAGTATTTTGGGTTCTTTATGACACGGGAATAGCTGAAAATTGGTGAACTTTCACCCCAGGAAAAGTCCAGGTGTTACCTGCTGATAATTCAGATGGTGCTATTGTTTCTGTTTGACTTCCAGTACAGAAGCAGCTTCATGTCATGTTAATAGATACATTAACATCCTATTGGGATTAGATTGTATCAGATATCATTAATTTGTAGAAATGCCATGTGTTGATCATCAGGCTTCAGTACACAAACTGACATCAGTTGTCTCAATCCCATGTAATACAAAGAATAATACAGCAACTGATAATGCAAGCTAGTTACTAAGTACTTAGGGTTCCTACAGTTACGACTTAATGTCAGATGCCCTCTTGTGGTATGAAGAGGGAATTTTCATTGATCCCATAAGGGAACTGTCCTTTGGATGCCAAGACTCCCTATCTTCCCTCCAGGAGTGGAGGAGAACTGCTGGAGCCATTCCCTGGCCCATATTTAAAGCGCAGCTCTAGCTTCATCATCTCCAAGTTGTAAACACCAAGCAAACCTATAACATTCCAATAATTCTATAATATATCCTGGATGGAACTGAGGCCTTTGCTGCAAACCATGCTTCACTTGGAAGGAAGTCTTTAACTCAGTATAATTATTGGACTGGTTTTCAACCAGATGAGTACTCTCCCAAAACATTTCACCATTGTTTTTGTAGTTCATGTAACTGAATTGCGTAAGTTTGATGAAAATTTTCATGAGATTTAGGATGTAGTGACTCTTAACAAAAGCCATGTCTTGATTCAGACTCAATTTTGGGCAGTTAGTTTAATTGAATAGGAGCGGCATTTTATGAGCACAGATAATAAATGGACTGTGGGCATTTTAATCTATTTGCGTGCTTGGCTGACTTTCTTTTCCCCCCTCTCTTTCTGTAGTTTACCTCCTGGCTCCATCTGTGGGTTACTGCTCACTGAAAGAGGGGTCTTCTTTCCCTCCAGAATGACCAGTAAAGATTTGGTTATCTTACTAGTTAGGTTGCATGACAATTTATAATTTCTAGTTGACAAAATATTCAGTGTTCAAAACAGTGAATTGAGAGAGATAACTAATATAAAATTATTAGAAATCTATCTCTTAAGTAGAGATTTGATTTTCATTTTGGTAAATTAAATGTTCACAAAATCATAGAATTTCCAGACTTGGAAAGGACCTCAATATCCAGATAATTCAAACCATTCCCAGAAAAAAAAATCTCTTCAATGACACATAGTCATTGATTTGGGGATAGATGTGGATGTGGTTTGGTTTAGTTTTTCAAGTTTAACACCTCCATTGTGATGGGTGATTTCTAGATTATCTTTACTTAACTTGAAAGAACATATTGGGAGAATATAGTAGAGACAGGGAGGGAAGAACCAAGTTGCTTTTTAATGTATATAGCCTTTTTCTCTCTTCATTCATTTGTGGGAAAGTTTTGTGCTTTTTTATCCACATACTTAGATGCAATTTGCCAATTCTGCATTCAGACCCTTTAAAACTTTGCAGGTGGTTAGGCAATTTCAATTTGAAATCCTACCTTGCTCCCAACTGGTTAAGTGGCAGTATCAATGTATTGGACATAATTTATATTTTCCCAATCTAAAACATAACTCTAAGCTAACTAGTCACCTACTAATTTAGCAAGAAAATGACTTGGTAAAATGTGATCATGCTAGAGGATATGCATTGTCATAATGAATTGCTATTCACCTTGGTTTGTATTAACTTTGTTCTTTGTCACTCATTTCCTTAACATCAGAGAGTTGGGTTAAGAATGATTTGGTCTGTTAATATTGAGGTATGTCATTTACAGGGTATTGCCGGAGCTGATGGTCTTCCTGGGGATAAAGGAGAACTGGTATGTGTGATGAAATCCATCTTTAAAACACTATACAATAGAAGGAATCCAAGTCCAATAGGAACTCTAAATGGGAAATTTGGAATTTATAGATGAGAATTCAAATGAAAAAGCTTTGAGGGTAAGAACAGAAATTCACAATGGGTAATAACAAGGAATCACAATAAGCACCACCACCACACAATGCCTAGGAACATGTCATGGGAATAGAAATTAGAAAATCCAGGAGGTTTCAACCTATTCTGTATGACTACATTTTTAATCTTTCAAAAAACCTGAGATTCCATCAGTGGGGGAGTTCCATCCACTGATGCATAAAATAACTTTGTCATGCCTTAATGAGTGGTCAGAAAAAATCCACCAACTGGTGGTCATTTATAGTGTCCATGCTAGCTTTCTGGAGGATCACTGGACAAGCCTTGGTCTTATGTGGAGGAGTGATGGTCAAAGATGAAGTCTGAGTATTTTAAGTCCTCTCAGCCCTTAAATGCCTTAGTACAATCACTTCACTACAAAATTCTGAGCATGTGCCAACTGTAGAACCATTACATCACCATTTCACACTAAATATATGCCAACTAGAGTGATCACATCATTACATCACACTAAGTATATGTGAACTGAGAACCATTATCCCATCAATCACACTGAGTAAGTGCTTAACTATAAGCATCCTGCTATCTTTGATTCACGTATATCTGTCCAGAGTTACCCCACTATCTGCGGCCCTCTACAGTCATTCTTCTGAGATGACACTCTTGGCAAGGCTATGTCCCAAGACACAGAGTGGCAAACTTAAGTCTGAAGCTTTTACAGTATGTTAAGACCCTGTGTAACCTATTCTTGCATGGCAAATGTTGCCTTTAAGAGCCACATTATGATCAAGCGCTTAATAGAAGTGCTTTAATAAATGATGGCAGCACTTAAATAATGTTTCTCTGATGGCATAGATTTTTCCAAAGTGAAGTGCCTAAGATTGGCTATGTATTTCTTTTCACTATAGAAATGACTGTTCAATGTAGAGGAGTTAATCATCTTAGCTAAGACAACTCATGCAAGAAGTTTTAGTTGTAAAAGGATTCTCTTGCTATAGGCAAAAATCCATAAATTCTGGCATAGTGTTCCATGAAATAAAAATAAATATTTCTTGCACATACTTCGTAGGGCCATTCTGAAGATTAAAAGGTACATAACCCACACTGGCTACCATAGAGCCAATAAGAATTCAACTGATCAGTTTTTGGCCATGACAATGATTCAAATCAGTTTTCCCAAAGTTAACAACTCTGAGTCTAATTTGGATTTCAGAAATTCTTTACAGCTTTAAAGTAATTGGTGTTTCTAAAACTTTAGTTAAATTTCCTCTGTCTTTGGGTGAAATAGAAACATTTCTTTACCTTCATCATGCACTCATTGTAACCTCCTCATAATACAATGAATTTTCAAGATTGTGGGTCCAAACTCTATAGTTGTAATTACTAATGAATTTGAAGCATAAAGATTATCTACTGGAGTTGAGGATTTGAGCTTGAATCCCCCTTGGCTACTGAGGGCAGAGAAAAGGAACACTAGTGAGAGAATCATTGTAAGTTAAGAAACTTTGCTGAACTATATTAATGATAAAAGTGATGGTATACACATGAAGAATAGGCTATCCCAAATAAGGCAAGCCTTTTTCACTCCCTAGTGTTGTAGGGAGTCTACTAATTAATTTGACTCCTAAATACATCTCTATAATCAGAGAAAAGAATAAGTTCCAAAACTATGCAGTCTTAAAGTGCTAGAGAGTCCAGTGTTACAGGAATATGCTCATGTTGTGAAATGACTGGAATATCAAAACAAAAGCATCAATTAAATGTAGTTTTTAAAAGCAATATGCCTATAACAAGGTTCATATGCTTCTACTAAATTGATAAATTGGTGACTTTTAATAAAAAAAAAAGGCAAACTTTTAAATGTTAACTTTTCTCCTTCCTCCCTTTATTTTTAACACTTTTTTTTTTTAATCTTCCTCCAGGGTCCTAATGGTCCTGTTGGACAGAAAGGAGAGGTAAGTGTTTGTCAAAAACTTGAACTTGGAAATTCTCAGAATATATTTGTCTGTTGTAGCGAGCTGTCGTCTCCAGAAGTTGCCAGATCACTCTCTGGGAAGAGATCTGCTGTGTCTACTCAAATCTCTCAGACAGATTCTTCTTCCTGTAACGAACCGTTGTCTCCAGGCAGCTGCTGTTAACTCTTGTCCAGAAAAGTGACTTCCCTTCCTGCAGAGAGCCCCGTCAAGCCTGATGCAATGCAGAGTCTTTCTTCTTGAATCCTGGCTCTGAATCTCCTCCAGCTCTTATCCTTCTCTAGGCCGATCTGCTCTCTGGGCCCAGTGCTGTCTCTTTTATCCTCCCAGAGAATGGGCGTGGAATAATGCAAGGGCTTCTGGGAAGAACCACCCCAGCCAATGAGCTTGCCCCCTCCATCAAGTCAACCTGAGTTCTCACCTTGTAATTGTCCAGAAAACCTGAGTTCTCACTTAGTAATCCTAACAGTCTGTCATCTGGGGAACTTCTTATCTGATTGTATAAGGGCCATCTCCAAGGATTCTATTACATTCCTTTTTTTTCTTTCTTTTTAAGGGTGGATCTGGGGGCAGGGAGAGATTGCACTTAACCACCTACCTGCCTTTTTGATTAATTCTCCTATGGACAGGAACTTATGGTTCCTACATGCAGGAATTAAGTGACTGCTTAAATATAAACCAATGCAGAGTAAGCAAAGCCAAATGGAAAATAATTTAGGGAAATGGGAGTGATTGGGATTAGATCATTGACTGATTTAAACTTTGTCATATATTTATAATTATAATAGGTATCACATTTCTTGCCCTCAACAGGAAGGGTAGAAGGAGAGAGAGAATTTGGAATTAAAAATAAAAATTTTCAGTAGAAGGGAAAAGGGGAAGAAGAGGATCAGTGAGTGAACCTTACTCTCATCTGAATTGGCTCAAAGAGGAAATAACATACACATTCAATGTAGACATAGAAATCTATCCTAAACTGTAGGAGAGAAATGGGGGGGGGAGGGTGATAAAAGAGAGGGTATTTGGGGAGAGAGAGTGGTTAGTAGCAAAATATTTTTGAGGATGGACAGGATGAAAGGAGAGAGAAAATAGAATAAGTCAGGGGAAATAGCAATAGTAATTGTAAAAAATTTTGAAGCAAGTTTCTTATTGAAGTAAGATCTCATTCAATCTAGAAGTTATTTGCAAATGATGGTTGAAAGAACAATATTTGAGGGGGGAATAGCTAAATAAATTATGGTATGTGATTTTGATTAAATATTTGATAAAACTTGATAAAATATTGTTCCATGGGAAATGATGAGCAGGATACTCTCAGAAAAAAGCCTGGAAAGTTCTCCATAAACTCAAACAAAGTGAAATGTACTGTACACAAAGTAATAGTAATGTTTTAGGATGATCAGCTGTAAATGACTTTGCCATTCTCAGTGGTACAGTAATCCACAACTTCTCTGAAGAACTTATGATAAAAAATCCTATCTATGCCCAGAGAAGGAACTGTTAGTGTCTGAATACAGAGTGAAACATACTTTAATATATATATATATTTTTTTTTTCTTAAGGGCTTTTTCTTTTCTTTTTTCTTTTTTTTTTAAAGAGTGGAAGATCTATGTTTTCTTTTACAACATGGCTTTTATGGAAATGTTTTGCACAACTTCACATGTGGTGTCTTAATGGGAGTTGGGGTTGGGGATAAGGGAGAAAATCTGGAAATCAAAAGTTAAAAAGAAAATATAAAAAAAGTTTTAAATCATAAGGCTTAGAATATGAAGCACATGGTATATGCTTAGCAGACAATTGTCAGCATCCATGATGACAACTACTAGTAATTTCTAGAAAGTATGTTTTATGGGCATTAGCTGCAAAGCACTTGTAAATTCCTATGAGTGACTCATATGAAAGACATTTTCTAAGCTTTTGTTTGATAATCACAAAAGCATTTGCAAAAAGTTTGCAAAGGACTATTTTACAAACAGGTATGCAAAAGTAAGGAATCATTTGTATATTCAAATTCTGAACATTTTTCCTCTGGTTTTTGTTTTTAGTCAGGTAGTAGAGGTGAACTGGGCCCTAAAGGTATTCAGGGTCCTAATGGTACTACTGGCGTTCAAGGGCTCCCAGGACATCCTGGTCCAGCAGGGTTCCAGGGAGTACAAGGTGTCCCCGGAATTACTGGAAAACCTGGGGTTCCTGTAAGTATTCTTTTTGCCCTTTCTTAAAATAGATACATAATGAAGTCTGAATGTTCACTGAATTTATAAATGGATACAGGTATTGGGGACTGGCTTTTGATGAACAGTAGGATTAAATACTCCCCCCACACACACACACACTAGGGTCCTTTTGCAATGATAAAATGCTATTAATCCAGTTGCATTGTGCCCTGGATACCAAAAAATTAACTGTGATTTGATTTGCTTAAAAATTTTTCTTTGATGATTTCAGGGTAAAGAAGCCAGTGAACAACATATAAGGGAACTATGTGGAGGAATGATTAATGGTGAGTTCCAGGATCAGGACAATTATAAAAAGCATAGATTTTCATCTATAATTCATCTTTCTTTTTGATCTTTTCACCTATTTAATGAAATACAGAATAATTGTGTATTAAGAAAACCTCACTCCCCATCCTTCTGCTTCTGCTTGTGTAGAAGCTGGTAACTGAAAGAAGTAAAAGGAAGTTAACTTTCCCAGAACTGCTAGTAGAAATAAGGGTGGAAAGATGGGTAAGGGAAGGTGGGAGAGAACTATGTTCTTCCATGTTCTTTCTTACCTCAAGGTATTTATTAGATGAGAGTGTACATGCAAGTGTTTTGAAACTTTTAAATAAAGATAAGGTGGTAGTTATAATGTAATCATTACCACCATCATGATTGCTCTTGTTTCCATAGTCACTGGACTTAAGATAGAAATGTGGTGATTAGGAGTGTAATTAGTTATAGTGTTTCAATGGTAGACCTCAGAAAATACTCAGGTTCCGATATAAAAGAAACAGTAGAAAATTAGTTTCATTTGCTGCAGTTGCCAGAGGTTGTTTTAGTTGAATTTAAATGGATTGTTTAAGATAATAATATATCTATCATATATGGAGCTGACAGAATTTATCTGGAAATAAATTAGGTGATCAATAAAAGTTTTTTTTATCCCTGTCATATTCAAAGATGTTCATGCTATTCATAGAAGGAAACTAGTTTTTGCTACGTGATTCAAAGAAAGAATATAAAACATTTCCTTCTAAAGGAAAAAATTCTTAATATAATGCTTATTCTGGCTTTTTAAAAACTACTCAAGGTTTTAATGGTTTTTCTAAAGATATCTGTGATAATACACACATGAATTCTCTTCCATATGGTGTACCTAACAAAAATTGACTCTTCTCCCCTATTTTCTACCCTGCCTTTCCCACCCTGGAAAAAGAACAAATTGCACAGTTAGCTGCTAACCTAAGGAAGCCTCTAACTCCTGGATCAATTGGCCGACCTGGTCCAGCTGGTCCTCCAGGCCCTCCAGGTCCAGCAGGATCTATTGGCCATCCTGGTGCTCGTGGGCCACCTGGATATCGAGGTCCAACTGGAGAGTTAGGAGATCCAGGACCCAGAGGTGAGTTATAGCTCTACTGATATTGTGAATTCTACTGTGAACCTTCCCAACTTTATCTGCTTCCTTAAATCAGAATTGCACCAAATCGCTACAGACTATTTTATATTTCATTTCATTCACTTCCTGAACCCTAGATATTCCCTGATAAAGGAGCTAAGGAACAAAAGAGGATCTAAAGGGAGTTTAGTGTTCTGAATGGATTCATAAATAAGGAAACCAAGAGTTTGTTAGAAGAGATGAAAAACATGAAAGAAGAAATCATTTCTTATAAATTAGTGGTTTGGAATAACTCTAGTCAAACCAAAACAGTCATATGCCTGATTCTGATCTTTACTCTGAAAGCTCCCCTGCCTGAAGTGCCTTCTTTATTTTACTCTGCTGACCTGCTTCTTTCAAGAGTTAGCTCAAGTACTTAAAGAACTAATTTAATATGTGCATAAAATTGAGAGATACTTGCCATTTAGTTTAAAAATTCCTTGAAGGAAGAGACCATGTCTTATTTTCTTTTCTATTTCCACCTAAGGGCAACAAATTTTATATAATCTTAAGCACTGGGGGAAAATTAAATGATTGTAACACCACATAAGAATAGTATTTTGTAGAAAAATCTTCTGGAGGAAAAAGAAAAGCTGTATTAATCAATCAACAAAACAAGGACAAAGTTCCACAATAAAGGGAAGAACAATTAAGACAGTCTTTAAAGAATTCCAATGTGAATGTATGTGAAACCAGAAGCAGCATGGCACAAAGGGTAGAGAAACAGTTTTAAAGACAGACATTCTGGGTTTTGGTCTTGCCTCTGACACATATAATGTGAACCTGGCCATGTCACTTAATTTCTCAGAACTCTAGCTAAGCAGCTGAGACATGAAGAAAAGGTGCCATTCTGCATTAATAGAAGGAATTTCCTCCCCTGTGAATTCTCTATACTGATATATAGATCCTATTCCTATTTTGAAAATCAATCACTGATTAGTTTTAGTACTAGTTACAGTTGTCAATATATGAATCTGAAATAAACCCAGATCCTTGTCAGATAAAGTAAAACTAAAAAATTTACATGTAAACTGCATTAAGAAATGATATTGGATTTCCTAACACATACAGGTTTCCAAACACAGGTTTGTGATAAGTGAAGGAAATTTTAATTCAAACAAACAAAACATGAAAATAGGATATAAGTAATAATAAAAATGATGATAGCATTTATTTAGATCCTGTTGGGTGCTAAGTGTGTTATAAATATTATCTCACTTGATCCTTACACCAAACCTAGGAGAAAGATGCTATAATTATCCCTATTTTACACTTTAGGAAACTAAAGAAGACAAAAGTTAAGTAATTTTCCCAGATTTACACATTTAGTAAGTATCTGAGATAGCATTTGAATTCAGCCCTTGAATGGTATGTGTGTGTATTTTTTAATGTAAGTTCAGGAATAGGAAAGTAAACTAATACTGAATACTACAACTTAGTCTAAAGAATATGATTTAGGGATCCTTTTTCTTAGCAGAAGCATTCTGAATATAGACCTTAACATGGGAAAAATATAACAATGCAAAATAATTTGAACTGTTGGAATTTTTAAATTCTCCACTTTAAATTTTTTTTTTTTTTTGGTATACTTAAACTAAGAAAACAACTCATTTAAAGGGCTTTTTCTTTTAAAAATATGATTCAAGGCATTCAAGGTAGTATAACTGATTTATTATCAAAATATTTAGGTAATTTTTTTTAAAGGCAAGAGTTTTCAGGATTAGAAAATACAGAATTACTTTCCACAAACAAAATTTCCCTCACATTTTTGTTTTAACATTAAAAAAAAAAAAAAAAATCAAGATTATAGTGACTTAGAAATGCCAACACTAGGGGGCAAACAATATTAAGCAATTCATTTCATCAATTATACAAAGTCCAGCTTCTTTGTTTTTATTATTTTGACAATGAATTTCTGAATCTTATGCATTATTAGAGCTATCAGTCAAAATATTTTCATAACTACATTTTGATATAATTTAGTCAACTAGTATTAAGTGCCCGGTATATAGCAAGCATGAAGCTAAGCACAAGGACTTATTTTTTAATGGGAGAGACAACACAAAAACAACCAAATATGTGTATATTAATTACATACACATATATAATAAATTGCGAATAACCAATAAAGGGAAAATACTAGTATTAAGGAAGCTCAGGAAAGGCTTTGTGTAGGTCTAACTTTAGTAGAGATTTGAAGCTAGGGAAACTAGGAGGTGAAGATAAAGATGGAAAGAGTTTCAGGCATAGAGGACAGTCAGTGAAAATGCACACTGAGAAGGTGGAATTTTTTGTTTGAATCTGCTATTGAATCAAGAGTATATAAAGAGTGAAAGGGGTAAGATCACCAGAGAGATTTTCATTGTTATCTTTATTCTCATCCCCTTTGACATCATCCCTCACTATCTTCTTCAATCCAATCATGAGGAGGTACCTTTCTACTTGCTGCAGCGAAGCCCCCGACATGTGCCCTTGATCCCATTCCTTTTGCATCTTCTCTGGCAGATTGCCCCAACTATCATTCCCACTCTAATTTAGTCCTTCATCAACTCCTTGTTTCTTCTCTGCTGTCTACAAATGTTCCTGTCTCCTTCATCCCTAAAAGAAACTTTCAGTGGGTCCTCCTATGCCTGCCAGATATCCTGTATCTCTCCTTTTTTCAGCAAAATTTTACCTTGAATAACTATATAAATATGTATACATATATTGTATTTTAACATATACTTTAACATATTTAACATGTATGAGACTACCTGCTATCTGGGGGAGGAAGTGGAGGGAAGGAGGGGAAAAGTTGAAACAGAAGTTTTTGCAAGGGTCTGTGTTGAAAAATTACCCATACATATGTTTTGTATATAAAAAGCTGTAATAAAAAGACAAAAAACAAAACAAAAAGACTACCTTGAGTATTTCAATAACCTCTTTTCTCACATTATTTTCCAATGTCTCCTAACCTCAATATTCTGAAATTCTTCTCTCCAAGAGATCAAAATCTAAGATCTTTTAATGACTTTTTCTTAATGCCTTTTCTTTTTCAATCTCCCTGCAGCATTTGACACAATGACCATCTTCTGGATACTCTAGTCTCTGTTTTCAAGATTCTGGTTTCTTGTTTCTCCACAATTATTTTTCATTATCTTTTGGTTGGATCTTTATATCACTATGGCTATCTTTTAAGACCATCTTAGAAAGGTTCTCTGTCATTTTCACTTGATCTCATCAGACCCTATGGTTTTAATAATCATTTTGGAGATGATTCTTAGAGTTATTCAGTCCTAGCTTCTCTTGAGCTATAAACCCACATCACCAACTGCCAATTGGGCATTTAGAATTGGAAGTCCTATAAGTATCTTAAAACTAACCTTTTCAAAATAGAACTCATCTTTTTCCCCAAACCCAACCCTCTTTCAAACTTCCTCATTACTATTAAGGTGGTATCTCTATTCTTCCAATCAATCATCTAAGTTCACCTCAGTGTCATTATCATCTTTTCTCAACATCACATCGTTGTCAAGTTTTTAATTTCTTCCTCTGCAACATTTCTTGCAACCTTCTTTCCACCAATAATCACTACCTTAGTTAGGTATTTACTATCTTATGTCTAGATTTTCAGCAACTTTTTAAATTGGACTCCGGCTTTATGTGTCTCCCCACTCCATTCCATTTTGCATACAGCTGACAAAATGATTTTTCTGAAATGTTGTTTTAACCAATATGACTTTTCCCCGACCTGTAAAATTCTTGTGGTGCCTGGCCCTCTCTTCCATCTTCCCCATTTGAATCTAGGTTAATTATAAGGTGTCCTAAAATTCAGTGCAGAGATATTAAAGCTTATTAATCAATAAAACTAATATATTCTTTAAAATTGGGACTAAGACTTTTGGGACACCCTGTACAAACTTTTGTTTGTCATTTAAATTTCTTTACAACCTGATCTCTATCTTTCCAGGCTTTTAACATAACACTCCTTACACACTCCATGGTCCTGTAACACCAGGCTACTTTGTTAAGCACAAAGCTCTGTTTTCCATCTCTGTGCCTTTGCACTACTCCCATGAGGATTATTTTCCCTTCTAACTTCAAGACAATTAGAATCTGGCTCCCTTTAAGACTCAGCTCAAGGGCTCCTACTCTGTGTTATTATGCATGTTTTCTTCTCACTAAAATGTGAGCTCTTTTGAGAGCAGGATTTTTTTTTCTTTGTATTCACAATGAATATGTTGCCGAGACTGGACTCAGGATGATCTGAGTATGATCTGAGTTTGTTTTGCCTCAAATAATTATTAGCTATGTGGCCCCTCATAAAGACAGTTAGTTTTCTGAGTATATCTTACCTGTTTTCTCATCTGTAAAATGGGGATAAACAGGGTTGTTGTAAACAAATGAGATCATTGTATAGCACTTAGCACAGTGTTTTGCATATGGTAAGTGCTCTACAAATAGCTATTATTATAGTACAGTACCAGATACCACAATAAATGCTTGAACTATGTCAGGGCAATTAATTCCTCTGGTGAAATCTCAAAACTTTCTTGTTCTCTATGCTTCAGATTTTACTTCACTTGTATATATTCTTTTATCTTGTCTCTCCTGGAGACTGAATACTAACCCAAAAACACCACCACAAAAACCAAAGAACTTTTATTTATTTATTTATGAAAATTTCTTTTTACAAAAGTGAGTTATTTATAGAATTCCTCATTTCACTGAATTTTCAATTAGCTTGGGAGGATCAGCCAGACCTTATGCTTCTTTGACATAGTTTTAGACAACCCAGAGTCAAGTGTCATACAGTGAGGAGTAAGAGGACTTTTTGAGTAATAACAAATATAAAACGCTATCAAAATTGGACATATTGTAAAAACAAAAACCCAAGATAGTATTAAACATTTATGTTTTAACTGCAATTGGTATTATAATACGGTACTAGAAAATTTTCAAATTCATTGGAATCTTGTTAGAAATGACAATGCTTCATTCAATACAGGTAATCAGGGTGACAGAGGAGATAAAGGAGCTATTGGCATAGGCATTGATGGGCCTGATGGAGATCAAGGACCTCAAGGTATGACAATACTTTGCATTTTTATACAGGCTGTGGCTGTATATTTTATCAGCAATTTAGTTTGCTGACAGAATATTTAAATGAAACATTTGTTTGAAATTTAGTTTTTTATGAGAAAAATATTGTCTTTGCCAAAGCATAGATAGAATTCTTCAAGGCAAAAATAAAATGATTCCTAGATTAAAATCTTAACCAACTTCCTTGAAAAGTTTGATGAAAATAATCTTATTAAATAACCATTTTAAATATTATGAAACAATTATCTGACTACATAGTTCCTTACCAAAGATCTTCCTCATTATATATTTTATATATATATATATATATATATATATACACATATATATATACATACATATATATATGTATATATACATATATATACATACATATATATATATGTATATATACATATATATACATACATATATATGTATATATACATATATATACACACATATATATATGTATATATATATATATGTATGTATATATATATATATATATTCCTTCTTACCTGGAACCTCTTTATTGACCCTATAATCTCATGGTCAAACATATGTTGTCATTTAAATTTGAATAAATAAACATATCTTTTATGGTGTGGTAGTGGCTAGTTCTGAGTTATACATGAGCAAGGCAAAGAGTAAACAAACTCTTGACAGCAAGAATAAACATAATCACTTAGCTATGTTATAAAAAGAAAAGCTAAGTATACAATCAAACTGATAATGTAAGAACTGTATCCAAACTCTACCTAACTTTTTCTCCTTGCAATCTTTCTTAAGGACCTCAAGGCGTTCCTGGAATTAGTAAAGATGGTCGAGATGGTGCCCATGGTGAACCTGGTTTTCCAGGTGATCCTGGCATTCCTGGTGCAATTGGTGTTCAGGGAACTCCAGGGATTTGTGATACCTCAGCCTGTCAAGGAGCTGTTATAGGAGGAGGAGGGGAAAAATCTGGCCCTAGAAGCTCATAAAATGTAATTTAAAGAAATGGACCAATTACTGAATATTTTGAGTAAACATTGAATTATGAAAAGACAAATTGATAGACAGTATTCCCTTATTAATTTTAATGAGCTCAAAATTGTACATGGTAATTCAACTCAATGAAGCACTATGATGAAAAGCATTTTCAATATCTTATATATGCCCTTTTTTTCCCAAAACCTTTTAATGGCAACAAATCTCACCTCTTAACTTCAAAAGGGTTTTATTCTTTTTACCATCTTTTCTCCCTATACATAACTGTCTATTTGTGTACAAGAATTAAACTTGATTTCATATCTCAACTTGCCATAAGCAGTAAATCCAAAATGCTTCCAAGGGAGTTTAATTTATGTAAATAAAATTTTCAGGGGAGAATTTTTGTGTATTTCCATAAGATGACAAAGGACATTCAGTAGCATATTCCATACCAAACTTCACTTTTTCACAAACACTTTGCACATAGCTAACGATTATGACAGAATCCCAGTAAGGAAAAAAAAAAAAGTTAATTTGCATCCAGTAATATTAACACTGGTGACGTAGTATTATTAAAAATGAAAGGAAAATTTTAAAATTTTTATGATGTCCTATCCACACAAAGCTCTAGCCAGATTTACCTCTTTAACACTTATTTTTGTCTGAAAATAAATTGCTACAAATTTGTGAATATCTGTGATTTTACAGTATTTATTTTAGGTGACTTTGTATGTAAAGCCTGTTGGTGTCATCTGTTGTAATAAATAAAGCCACTCAAATCTGAAAGTATTGTAGTTCAAAACACTGTAGTTTATTATCACATAGAGCAATTACTCTCAATATGAAAATATTCTGTGCATATAAGTAATCCATTGTTTACAGTATACCATGTATGGGCAAAAGCAGCTTTTAAGAGAAACTTCTGGAAAGCTTGTATTTTAAATGGTTTAAAACAATACTGTATTTTGCAAACAATGCAAACAAACAGCACTGTAGGACTGAAAATATAATTTCAAGGGGGATAGATAATTGGTAAACTCAAATACAGTATCATTTCCAAACTACTTATAGTCAAGAACAATTTAACTTTGTTCCAATTGCTAAGTGGGCGTTTTTGAAATATAAATAAAATAAAAGCAATGTACCTTTTAATAAGGCTGAACACAAATCTATATAGATTGTTCAAATATTTTTATAACATATCATGTTAGGAAAACATGATGGATTTCATTGATAATTGAAGAATTACTTACTAATAATTGTCAAGATGCTTTCTTGTTGCTGCTGGTCCCCCAAAGGTCTAAGAATGAATAAATATTTAATGTTCTAGATATGTATTTTTACAAAATGTATTTTGCCAGTAAGTCGCTACTACTGGAATCCCATTAACAAATGTTGTCAATATAAAATTAGACCATCAGAGTAGAATTCCAGAATTGTAGAAAATATATATGGATTATCCCTGGATAGCCATATATTTAATAAAAATACTAAGTATTCAGTTCAAACTACTTGATCTCCATAGCGGGGCTATTCTGTAGATTTTCCTGCACTGGACATGTTACTAACGAGTCTGGTCTGGTCAGCTTTAGCCTTCTGCCCGTTTTACCACAAAATACACTTTCAAATTCCTAAAGTCAAAAAATGATAATTAATTTAATATATTGAATTTATCAAACAGTATTCAAATATAAAATTACTAAGCCTCAATTTAATAATGATATAAACATAATAAATGGCTTAAATGGCATAAACATGTTTATAAAAATATAATTTTAATATGAATTACAAAATTCTCTTTAAACAGATCTTATTAAAATAGTTATTCAAATAAATGCTCACAGAATGAAAATAAATTATAACTCTCCAACTATAGTTCAAATCTTAGAATTAATAAAAAATTTAAAGCAATAAAGTATAGGAGTTTTTCTATTTGTTACTAGTTTTTAGGGAAAGTAGTACATTATTACTTTACTATGCAATTACTGTAATTACTTAACACTGACAGGCGGGACTATAGTAGCACTGTTAAACACTGGTACAAAATTCTTAGTTCAAATAATACAGACTATGTATACCACTTTCATATTTTAGAGGGCACTTTTATTTTTAAAATCCATTTTCTTTTATAAAAAATACTAGACACCAATTACCTACCCATTCCCAAACATATTCATTAAATCTTGTAATCTGAGTATGAACTCTTTTTAATATCTTTTTCTGCGCTTGGTAAAGTGCTTTAGAAACTTGCTACAATTCAAGGTGAGGCATATTTCATATTTCATCTTCCAAGACAAGTTACTAGAACTACTACTGCATGTCATCATTTTGAAGGTTGAAATGGCAGCTAATGAACACTGCTGCACAGAGTATGGGAGAATTTTAAAGGAGACACGAAAGAACCTGAACTGGGATTCAGAATACTTGAGTTCATGTGTGTTCTATCATTGATAAGCATTTGACTCTTGGATGTAATTTAGCTCTGTAATTTGGATGAGCTTTGGGTGAGCTTTAGTTTACTCATCTATGAAATATAAAGGAGCCTCAGTATTAAAATTCTAAAATGGTAAAGTGCTTTTACCTTCTTATTTGAATTGCTTGACAAGTACTTAAACAACAAGCAAACAACAAAATTGAAGATCAAAACACATAAATGCCTCACCAAACCTGATTTATAGATATATATTTTGGGAAGATAGTATAAATATGAAAAAACTATAATGAAATTAATTTTTTTCTATCAATAAAATATGCATCTTAATTAATTTTTTTTTTAGTGAAATGGCAAATCTATACATACTTGTACTGTACTCATTCCATCCTACCCCAACCCACTATCGTGAAAGAAATCATTTATTTTTATAATATGGGTTATAGAATTGGGCCAAAATAAAGCTAATAGGTCTCATAAACCCTAACCAACTGAATGAATTAAGCACTTAGCTATGGATACTTACTGATGTTTTCTCCATTTAATAATTTTCCTTACTTTTCTTTCACTAATAAGTGTAAGCTTATATGCACAAAGCACAAAAATACAATTGATGGAAAGGGTTTTTTATAACTTATTTTCATTTCATAAGAAAGATATCATGTGAACAAAGTTGATATTTACATTTTATAATTATATGACTCGTGCCCACAACTAAGGCTGAATTGCAAGTAGGCAAAGAAGAATATTCAGACTTAATACTTTACACTTATCGATACAAAGAAAAGTGGCAAACATTAACTATGGCTCACATACAACCCCAGGTTAACAAGGTATATTTGCCCTAAAGTACTAATGTTCACTATAATCCAAAATACCATAAAACATGAAAGTACAAACATATCTTTATTTTTACAATTATACCTGTATTTTGATTAACCTTGTTAATTAAATTGCTCATATATTAGATGAGATTTCTTTAGACTGAACCTGATGATCAGTGTATGATATGACATTAATTCAATGTTCTTTATACATATGAATGCAGTTAATACACATCTATGCTCTAATATAGAGTATAAATAGTATGTTTATACATCAATATGGTAAGTATTCCTTTCACTGATAACAAACTGAAATCTCCCCATACTTCAGTCTAGAATTTCATGTGTGGTCAAGAAAAATCATCACCTGGGAGTCCTCCTTCTGGTGATGAACCTCTACAAATTTAGCTGGTATGGTCCTCAGACAACACATACAGAGTCTATCACCATGCCCATACATATCTGTATAACAGAAAATGTAAATGTAGAATACTTATCCTTACTACTGTGTTAATACCTTATTTTCATAAATAGGAGATAAACTAAGCTATCTTTATCAAATTAAAAAACTAACTTACAGAATTAAGTGTTATCAGAATAATACATTTAGGCTGAAATATTTATAAGAATCTCATTATCATTCTTAGTTTCTAGTTTCTAAGTCTATTTAGAATTTCAACTTCAGTTATTGGGTAATTCTTTGAATAATTATATGAGAAGTGAATTAAATATAATCTTTGGCCAGCTGACATTTCCTTGTCTTAATTCATGTAAATCCTTTTGAATTCCATATTAGTCTTAATCATCATCCCCCACTTCTATATGGAATTCAAAGACTGTGACCAAAGATAAATTATTATTTTTTTAATTTTATGTTCTAATTTCTAAGGAACTATCATTAACTGGCTAATCATTTTTTGCTGGTCAAATTTAGGGATAATTTTACCTACAAGCAATAATATGAAAACTACAATAGAAAGGTGAACAAAGAATATGAACATATCTAGAAGAAATGCAAATTGCAAAAACCTTATGAAAGAGTGTTCTATATCAAAAAAAGGGGGAAAATGTAAACTTAAAGCTTATATCTAACAAATTAACCAAAATAATAAAAACCAGAAAAAGTCAATGTTGGAGAAGTATACTACTACACTATTGTTGCTAGAATTAAGAATTTGTCAAATCTTTCTGCAAATTAGCTGAGAATTTATGAGTAAAATCATTAAGCTGTTTGAACTTTTCACCAAGTGACAGCCTTACTAAGCGCACTCTAAAGAAGTAGATGACCAAAAAAAAAAATGGTTCTCTAATATAAAAGGTGTTGTATAAAGTGATACAGTGAAGAATCAAGAGAACAATATATATAATGACTACAATAATGTAAATAATGGTAAAAAGAACATAATCTGTGATGAATTGTAACAATCTGGGACAAAGAAAACTGATATAAAACATTAGTTCTTCAGTGGAGAGGAACTACAGATAAGTAAGGTAGTATATGTTGTGAAATGGTATTGCGATCAGTTGATTTTGTTTAACAGTTTTCTTTAAATAAGGTTCAGAGGGGAGAAGAATAAAGAAACGGTTTTTAAAAAGGCAGCAATAAAAAAATTTTAAACAAGCTATAAAGAAGTGGATGTATCTAACAATTTCAGATGTTTGTGAAGCATTTTATATATATATATATATATATATATATATAAAACCAAATTAATGTCAGTAATGACCTACTTCCCATTTCTTTTGAAGGCAGGCAAGAATCCCACATCCCTTATAGGTATTAAGGATATCTGGTAGATTTGCAAAGCTGAACACCAAAAAGTTTATTAAATCAATAAATGGCAAATTTCAAGAGGATTAAAAAACTTCATTAAAAATAAACATAAACCAATACACTACAACATAAGAAAAGTCACATTATAAATTAACATAATACTCAATATAAACATAAATCCAACACAATTGATACACAGTATGGT
Organism: Sminthopsis crassicaudata; assembly: GCF_048593235.1. NCBI lineage: Eukaryota > Metazoa > Chordata > Mammalia > Dasyuromorphia > Dasyuridae > Sminthopsis > Sminthopsis crassicaudata. The sequence goes on from NC_133618.1 coordinate 252,538,800, forward strand.
TAAGTGTGCCAGCTATAAAGATGAAAATTAAGCAATAGGTGAAAGGGTGTGATGCATGAGATTTGTCCAGTAATATGGACAACTGAAAAGGGAGGATGAAAAGGACACAAACTGTTGGTATCACCCCAAACAAGCATCATCCAAAAGAAAATGCCCTATCTGTTGGTGGTTTCCCTGTAGCCAGAACAAGGCCCTGGAGTGGGAGAGAGGAATCTATCAGGATTTTACCATGATTCAGTTAGATGAAGATATATCTTAATCCTTTTGATGTCATATTTCCTTAAACAAATGGCTAATTTTAGTTACCAAATCAGAATCCTATGTGAATGGTCCTATGCATGATCCAGTAGAATTAGAAGATTAAACAAGTATTTCCTTCAATGTAAAGTAATGGGTTTGTATTTTATTTTATAAATCACCGTCTTATAGATGCGGTCTGCCAGAGCCCAATCATTTTTAATATGACTGACAATCATATTTCAAGAATAGTAGAAGCAAATAAGCAAAATCTACAGGAAAGATAACCATCTCAAGGCACAGCACAAAATAAAACCACTTTAGCAAAAATATTTTTAGTGTGAAATACCAAGTTGACAAAAGTGTACGATCCAAATTTAGTAACTGTGAAATACAATCTACATAATAAATGTTGTAACTAAATCACATATTATATGTACACTTGTGGCTTCATTTAAGCCTTTCCAAATTCCTTTTTTAAAAAGAGATTACAATAATCTCTTCTCCCAGGAAGAATTTGCTATCTGTACCAATTTGATACTTAACAATTACCACCTTTTTTTTTAATTAATTTTTTTTTCTAAGTATGTCTCACATCTATTTAGGTTGCAAATTCTCTTAGGGAATGGCTTTGACTTACTTTTCTGGTATCATCCACTGAGCATCTATTAGAAGCTTATACACAATAGGCATTTAAATATCTATGGTTTTTAATAACTAATTAACTTTGATAACATATTGTAAATGTGGAATGCCAGTGTGATATATTATTTTACCCGTTAGCTACAAGTCTTACTTTACTTTTAATGTTAACAATTATCATTAATGTGTATCTATTTCCTGATATTATACCTAGTATCCTGATGGCAATATTTAAGAAAATAATAAAGCATCTCAGTTTGAAAATAATTGGTAAAATAAAGAAGGCCAAGGATTTTTAATTATTTGTGGGCTTTTAAAGTGAAATTTCAAAAATTTGGCCTAATTACTAACCTTCTTCAGAGAATCTCCATGTCTTTCCTGAATATATTTCAGGAATGCTGTTGTCCACTGTAAAGTTGTAGCCTTATCAGTCTCAGCATTGCAGAATGGAACTAGAAGATTCAATTCATCACAACAAATCCGAATTCTGCGCCTGCATTCAAAACCCAAAGTAGTCATGAAAGAAACTAAATAAAACTAGCCATCTAAAATGATGTTTCTTTTTTTAAAAAAATTTTATTATAAGCTTAACACTCTCAACAAATACAAATCATTTTGAAGCCTCAAAGTAAAAACTATGTACATTTTCACTGAAAAAAAAAAAAACAATTTTATAAAATAACAATTTTTTCTATAGCCCCTTCTCAATCTATTTGTGTACTTAAAAGTTGTTGTCTTTATTTTTTTTTTTGTTGATATCAATGTGTATATTGTTGTTCTTATTGTGTCGACCTTGCTTTGTATCACTTCACATAAATCTTTCCATTTTCTTTTTATTCTTCAAACTTATGTTTATGGCACAATATTGCTCAGCTGCATTAGCGTAGCATGATTTACTAAGATATTCTCCATTTGTTGAATATATGTGATTACAAATAAATAATTACAATTTTTTGTACAGACAAATTATTTTTTCTTTTAATAGTATCTTTTAAGATATGTCCTAGGAATATGGATGCTGAGAACTGGCTGTCTCAAAGATCACTTTTGTGATTTGCAAAGTTGCTCCTTCCAAAAAGTCTACTCCAATCTACAATCCTACCAACAATGTAGCAAAGTGCTCGTTTCCCTGTAATTTATCAATATTGAATTTTCAATTATTTTTTGCCAAGAGTGCTAGTTTTAAATTAGCATAATAAAATTGCATTATATGCATTTTCTAATATTAGTTTCTTTAATATTCTAGACTTTTAAATAGTTTGTAAACTATAATTTTCAAAGACTGATATTTAAATAGTAGAATACTTCATCAGCACTCAGCACATAAGGGACACAATAAAATGTTTGTTGGATTGGATTAATCCATATAAAATTTGAACAAAGTCAGAATTTAAGGATTAGTAAAGAACTTCCAAAATTGTTTCCTTTTTAGAGGTTAATTAATGCTTTCAGGTCTACAGGGTAATATATAATGGTAGTAAGGTATTATATATCAATCCAACTATGCTAAATGTAGACCTAAGGAAGAATGTGGGATATCCGTAGTCTATAGAAATATATTTTATAGTATTTATAGCAAAGTTTAATGAACTTGCATTATATATCTAGACTATACTGCAATTTCCAAATTTTTGATTCATCAGTATCCAGAGTTTTAAGGATGCAGATACTGTGAAAATGTATACAACATGGCCCCATTTGCCAATCTGCATATTCCTAACCACATCTATAAAGCAAGTGACTAGTTCACTAGATGCTAGAGGCACAACTGTATAACTGAGGTTCAACTGAACACCCAAGAAGGAAAAGGTTTTTGTTTTTTAAAGTTTGGACCTCTGATTTCATCAGTGCATGGCACTCCCAGTATGGAAATTCCTTCCACTGATGCAGGTCAACAACTTCTCTGCAGCTTACTGTATAATAAAATTGTTTGGATTATTGAGAGGTTAAGCGATTTGCCCACTGTCACATCAGCGGCATAGGTTAAAGAGAAGACTTGAACCCAGGTCTTCCTGACTCCAAGGCTAGCCCTCTATCCACTATGACACACTGCCTCTCAAAGGATACATTTGTAATTATTTATATAAAACTGAAACCCTGAAGTGATTAATATATACTTATGCCCTATGTATGGCTCTATGATGTCATCAATGTAGGTGCTCCCTCCACCAGTGCATATTGAAATATCTTGGGTAACTCTTGTGCATATATCTTTCCATAAATCCACTATGAAGATTTGCCCAAAACACCAGACATCTTCTTACGCATACCAATGTTGCACATAGCCAATCAGCTGTATAATTCATTCTTGCTATATGACAATCCCTCCTCCTCTTGCAAGCATATATTTTTAACATGATGTTTTACTGCACTTCTTGCAGGCAAGTCATCATTGGTAATGTGCACAGCCTATTTACAGATCCACCATGAATCTCTCCAATGGCCTTTGGATCACCCACAAATATTATTCTTCAGAGATTGAGGTGTTCCACCATTCACAGTTACATAGCATCATCTGGAGAATACTGGTATTTTTAAAATGGGCTTGTGTATCAGGAACACAACTTGGGATCATGGAAAGCATTGCATAATTTCCCAATGCAGTTAAGCACCTGCTTTTCCTTCAATTCTGGACTAAGAAAATAGCCTCTATAATATTTCCAAGATATAAGTAGGGACTAAATTAATGGGCTGACTATCCACCTATATATCATAATCTAGTCAACATGTATTCTTTATCCACTTGACTTATCCTATGTAGATTTTTTGGCCAATCTCTTTTGTAGCTGTGAATTTCATTAGGGAAAACCTCTAATATTCTGGAGCTTAGTATAATCAGTTTTATGTCATCCACAGGGATTGGATCTTCTTTTTGGAATTTGTTCAGTATATCCTCAATGATAGTAGTGAAAACCTTGGCAAGTGCATTTTCCCATTTTATGTTTCACTTAATCATTTCATTGAACAAAATTACTTCAGTGGTTACATCTATGATAGAATCTCATGTGATCTTAATATGTCCATTGTTTGTATAGAATTTTAAAATCTATGTTCTGCTCTATCAAGTCAAATTATTTTTGAAATAAGAAGTAGTTGGATCTTGTATTCTTCATACTGTTCAATCAGTTGTATGAGTGAAGAGGTATTATCCTAGAAAATGGTCTGTGAGTCTTCCTGTCCCCTTTTCAAACTTTAATCCAGGGTACTCTTAACACGTTCATTCTCATAGAGCTGTCATAGAAATAATACAGTAGGAAAATGGGTCAGTAGCTATTGATACTATTGTCTTTTTTTGGTAATAGTATCTTACGTGATTTCCCCCCCTACTTTTGTTTTTTCCCCATTTTATAAATTTTGAAAATTCTTCAGTTGCCTCCAAAGCTGTATTTCTCAAGCAGATTTCTTCTGTGTAAGCTTCTGCAGACCCAGCCACTCTTCCCAACATCAATTTCTCAAGTGCCAATTCTCACTCTTCATCAAGTACTGAGATGCAATGAGTCTAAATGTAGACTGTATGTAGTCAATGAAGAGCTTAGATCACAACAGAATGGCTGACAAATCTTTATATTCATTATATTCTTTCTAGTTTCATTTAGTTTCATGCACCATTTTCTGAAGATTCATTTTCCATTTTGCTACTTTTAACAGTTTTGTGAGGCAATGCTTTGGGTAATAATCAGATACCAATATCTTTATCTTTAGTTATTTCCCATTTTCTAGAGTCAAAAGTCTGTTTAAATAGATTGGGTTGTAGTAGCTATAAATGCATATAGTGCTGTCTTAGCTTTATCCTTTTTTCAATCTGATGATTTTGATCTTTGCTCTAATTGATGGTTCAATTCTACAAAGAACACATTCAGAAATGATTCACAGTCACTGTTATAAGATATTGGTCAATTTCATTTTCTCTGAAGCTCTTTGAGGTACTCTCTTGAAAATAATATATATCTCTTGAAATATAGGCCTAATGCTTTGGAATTGTCTTTTAAGACTTTAGATTCTTAATTCCAAACCATGTTGCCCACTTTCACAATAAAATCATTGAGCATCATGACATAAATACATATTCATACATATGTGTCTATATGCATATCTATGTTTGTATACATATACATATATTATTGACATGGTTTAGAATGTTCTTTTGTTATGTTCTTTACTTCTTCATCTTCTGGAAAACTCTTTCCTTCTGCCTTATCAAGATGTCAGGATATTCTTGAGTTCTCAGAGAATACACCAGTGAAGGGCAAACTCTGGTAAATTCTACCAAGGTGGAAAGGTTTCAAATATGATCCTATGACAGATCACTCCTACTGTCAAAGGACCAACTTAATTAAGGACACAAAAGGCTCAATTAGGTCATTAATTCTTTGGTGATGACAAGTCATGAAACTAAGAAAAAGCAAAATGGTCTCCCAAATCACAGTGTAAGGTAGGCAAAGTGACAGAAAAGGGACGCTAAGCATCTTACTATTTTCATGTCATCTATAAACATCAACTTAATTACTGTTATAATAAGTACAAGATCTTGGTCCATCAACTGAATTGAGATAGGACTGCAGAAATGACACATGTTCATATTGTCATTCTTGCTGTAATAAAAACCAGAATAAAGAAGTTGAAGCTAAATGAAATTAACTTCAATAAAATGGCTCACTAATCTTCCAGAAGAGGCAAACAACAGAACTGGAGACATCTTCATTGCATACTTATAGTCAAGAAGAAAACATTTCATAGGACATTTGTGTTTGTGAAAGCAAAGTACAATGACTGCCATGAAAATAATTATATCTTATATGTATCGATGTAGCTCTTTTTTATAATGGAACTACTTTGTTTTAATTAAGCATCAGAACAAGATGATTCAACTTTGAATTTATGGTAATTTTATACACATATGTTCTTTACATAAAGAGGCAATATGATGAAGTGAAGAGTAGACTTGAAATCAGGAATGATCTAGGTTCAAATCCCACTTCCAACATTTTACTGGCTGTGTAAACCTAAGTAAATCACAATATTTTTGAGTATGAGTGTCTTCATTAGTAAAATAGTAATGACAATGATAATTGTAGTACCATTTCCCAGGATTGTGAGGATCAAACAAAATATATTTTAAAAGCCCTTGTAAACCCTTAAGTGCTATCTGTAGGCAACTATCATGTGTTCAAATATTAAGCAAGCCGATACTTTAAGGATCCGTGATTTCGTCAGTGTGGCCACTGCCTCCACTAATGCAGACTATATCTATCAATCAATCAGGCATCAAACATTTATTAAGTCCCTTCTATTTGACAGGCACTGTCCCGGGCATTGGAGATAACAAAGACAAAAATGAGACATCTGCCCCCAAAGAGCTTACATTCTATCAAGGAACATGACATGTATACATATAAGCACAAACAAGATAAATAAAAGATTTGAAAGAAGTTAGTCCTACAGTTAGTTGGAGAGATTAGGATAGGTTTCATGTAGAATATCACATGTGAAAAACAGTAAAAAAGCTCTTTTGGTTGGACCATTTGGAGAGGGGATTAATGTATATTAAGGCTGGAAAAGTAAGTTGAGACAAAGCCATGAAGGGTTTTAAATACCAGAGGTGTGTTCACATATTATTTTCCTTTATGTTTTTTATTATAGTACTTTATTTTCCAAATACATGCAAATATAGTTTTCAACATTCACCCTTGTGAAGCAAAACCTTATGTTCCAAATTTTTCTCCCTCCCTTCCTCTTGTGCTTTTGCCCTCACCAGCAAGCAATACAATCAATATAGGTTAATCATTACATATTACTTTAAAGGCAATAAGGAACCAATGAAGTTTATTCCATACGAAAATGACATGGGTAGATCTATGACATCTATGTGGTGGATGGACAGAAGAGTGGAAAGATTTGAGGAAATTAAAAAAATTTATTAAGAAAATTATTGCAACAGTATGGGCAAAAGGTAATGAAAGTATAAACTTTAAGATAAGAACTAGGGTAGCAAATATATGAGTAAAGGGACTGATGTAAAAGATGTTGTGAAGGCAGATGCATTTAATAGGTATATGAGGTGAGAGAGTAAGTAGTCCAGCAAGCATAATTCCAATGTTTTGAACCTGGATGAGTGAAAAGATAGAGGCACTTTTGACATAAACAAGAATTTCAGAAGATAGGTAGATTTTCAGATAGATTTAGTTTGAGATTCTCAATAAGCAGTAGGATTTGAACTCAAGAGAGACTGAGAGTGGAACTGCAGTTCTGCAGGACACCTGAATAAAAAGGATATTTAAGCCCATGGCTGCTGATGAAGTCACCATGAGAAAGAAAAGAAAATCCAGGACAGATACTTGGGGTATTACCCATCAGTAAAGAAGCATGATATGAATGCTGAGCCCAGCAAAGGAGATTGAGAAGATGATATTAAGACAAGATTAAGGAGAATCAAGAAAATAGTATCACAAGAAGTCTTTTGAATTTATATCAATCAAAAAGCAATTAATAAACTCATTATTGCCAAACATTGTGCCAGGTGCTAGGTATACAAGATAAAATTTAAAAAGTCCTTGCTCTTAAGGAACTTACATTCTGCAGGGGAAGACAAAATATACATATATAAGTATAAACAATAAATACACAAAATAAGTACAAAGTAAGTTGGAAGCTGGGGAGGACACTAGCAGTTAGGGCAGGGGAAGTAGATCAGGAAAAGCAGAATATGGCATATGAGGTGAGCTATGGTCAAAAAATTAAATTATCCTGCAGTCACCTGGTGATTAATTTCTCCAAACTTAAGAAGGCTAGTTCTCAGACAAGAAAGTCCTCAGAAAAAGTCTTTCAAGTTTTGAAGGATTTTCCAGAGCTTGTTCGAAGGACTGGCATAACTTTTGAGCATTCAGAGCCACTGCCATTTTAGAATGATGCACTGGAATCAAACTTCAGTGAAGAAAAAATCAATTAAGATGTTCAACTTGATTATGGGAAGAAGACAATCTCAAGAAAGTTGAAAGGTATTACAAATATAAATAATATAGATGGGTTTACTTTATTTATGAATTTACTTCACTAATATTCTAGCCATTTCAACTTTACTCCTTAACCATTTTATCAAAACTACTATTGCTCAAAAATAATACTACAATAGTAGTGTCCACCATTTAGTTAAGGTCCTAAGAAGCAGAAAATGGTTCAAAAGCTCTGATCACAAAAAACCAATGCTTCTAAAATAATGTCATGAACAAAATCTACTAAATCTTAAAACTTACCTTCTATCTCTTTCCATCCGATTATGTCTCTCCCTGCGCTGAGAGCGTCCACCTTGTTGCCCACTTTGTGTCTGGTCACCTAGGCTTGATTGTGTGGATTCTGTAGATTGCCAAGCACCTTGTGAAGTTGCGGTGCTCTGGCTTTCTCCTACATTTTGAATTTCACCAAGAGCTCTTCTTTCTACATTTGTGTCCAATTGACGCATTCGACTGCGATTTCTTTTATTTATTGCTTGTTTACATAACGCTTCTTCTTTGCAAAATAAGAAAAAAAAGTAGTACTTTAATTTTTTATTCTCCTTTTAAGTTAATTCCTAATATATTAATCTTTGATTTTCTGTATTATATTTTGTATTAAGTACAAAATAGAAAAATTAACGAATATAACTCAGTGCAAAACTAATAAATAACCTAAAAATTAACTACTATTGCAGAAAAAAAAATGCTACTCCCTTTTAGCAGTGAAATTAGTTGGCTACCTAGTACTAAATCTGAAGCCCACTTTTTGTTACTATATTTGGAATGTCTATTAACAATGAAATACTTCTGAACTCCAGTTTCTATTTTTAAAAGAATCTTTAGATACTTATTATATATAAGTTGGAATTGTTCCCACTTTCTAGTTTTCAGAGAAAATAAAAATTGAAGAACTAAAGACTAATACCTAAATACAAAAATGTTTCTCAAAAAAAACCCAAACTACTCATATTCTCTTCCAAAGGGAAGCATGATACATTACTACAATCATTATACTTACTGTAATTTTTAGGAAAGAGAACAAAAACATAAAGGGCATGAGACTTAATACCTTCTTATCCTAGAGATCTTACCACAAACTAATAAGAAACATAGATATTGAATTTGTATTTAACCTTTAGAAACCAGTCAAGTCTCATTATAATGAATTTCAATGGATTGTTTTCCCCCTACTCAGTTTTCCAGTGGTTCTTATTTGATATAGTAAGAGCAAGAGATAGCATGGCAAACGATCTTACCCATCCCTTTCCCTAAAAGCTCTAGAATTTTGTTTGTAAGATGGTTTTTAAGAGTTAAGCTCCACTCCTTCAAACCTCCTCATGACTAAAAATGTTTGAAGTGTCAAGGGTTGAGAAATAAATAGGATGGAACTTAGACAAAACTTCAAAAGAAGCCAAATTTGTATTGGCATCATTTCATATCCCCTTCTGAGATTTTTTCCATAACAGTTTTCAAGGGTTCCTTGTCTGCACATCCAAACTTTGTCATTAGGCTTTAACAAGCTATAAAATTTCTTTTAACTTATCCTCAATAAAAATTCCCATTCTACTAGTATGAATCTAAAATTCTTATTAGGGAAAAAGAATTCCTATTAACCTAATTCACAGTTAAGATTTGAAAGACTGATTGCCACTTAAACATCTCATAGGGATTTATAATTCACACACTGAAGCATAAATGAATCTCTAAGTGGTAGATTTTTATGCTCTGTGGCAAAATGAAGTAAAAAATTTCAGTGTCATATTTTTTATAAGACAGATCCCCATCAAAAGGGCTTCTTTACAGTGCAAATGTTGCAAAGTAGCAAGAGAAGAGCTGCAAAGAATTTGGCTATAATTCAGTAACTTAACTATAACTAAAAAAACATTTAATCATACTTTCATCGTACAGAATCCAATTACTCTATTGGAGACAAAAATAATTTGTTCTCCTGAATTGTCATAATAAAAATTTTATTCGAAATAGAGCCCCAAACTATTGTTAAAGGTCAATCATTTATGATTTGGAAAAAAACAAGTACCTCACTACAATATCTGCTATGTTGACAATTTACCCGTAGAGGATTTCAGATTCCTCAATTAGAGATGCAGAGGAAACTACAAATGAACTATGATGTGCTTTAAGCAACTTGATGATAAAAACTACCATTACAAAAAAAAATCATTATTTGCTATTTACTAAATTCATTATTAAAAAGAAACAAGCCCAATAAATCAATATACTGCTATATTGGGTAAGCACAATTCATATGTTCAAGCTTGAGAAAAAAAATGCTCAAAATATGAAATATGATCATTTTAGGAACATGGGGAAGGTTGAAAGAAAGATGGGTAGGAATTACTGTTAAAATGTTTAAAAAAAAAAAAAGTTTCCTAGTAAGGGGAAATTGTTGTGTGACAAAACTGATGTCTAATGGAATTTTTACATCTACTGCCAAAGAAAGAAACTCTTATCTTATGTCATATATCTTACCTCCTACTTTAATCCAAACCTGCTCAGGTAAAGGCTTGTTTCTACTGCCTAAAGTCTGTTTAGTAGATTCAATTTCTTGCTGGTAACAGAAAGAAAATGCTCTGGGTAACCCAATATCTTGATGTTTGGCAGCTTCAAGTATAGAACATGAGTTACTAGAACTCTGGAATATAATGAAGGAATAGCAATATAATTAATTTTATTATCAAAATGCATCTTAATCTCCTCTCTGCTGCCACAAGTAAAACGTACTTTAACATGAAGTAAATACTAATAACAGCATTTATGGATATACAACTCAGACTTTTAAATTTGCAAACTAAATATTGTGGAGTTTAAAATATATCCCACATACCTTCATTAAAAAGTTATTTGTCAGATTCAATGAAAAGAATACAATCCATGAGGCCTAATTAAGACAATGATTAATAAAAGCTGTCAAAAATTCCTTCACAAAAATCCTACTCTAGTGTCTTATTCTGGCACAGACGGGAACCCTGGGTACTTAAGGAGTACATGAATGGAGCACAAGCTCTGGCAGTTTCTACCAAGCTGGAAAGGCTTGGAACATGATCCTAGCAATAGAGTGTGTCTGCTATACAGAGGCCAGCCCAGTTAAGTACAGAAAGGCTCATCACCAGTAGGTTGGCCACCTTAGGTGAATTCTTTGGCCATGGCAACCCATCAAAAGTTAGTATTTCAGAGCTTCACTAATCATTTTCCCTACCTGTGTTTGTGAAAGATTAGAATTCCCAGCAGTAGAACAGGCATTTGCAGTAAATAATGGGTATGTAAATTGCAAAGCAGTAGTAGCAGCAGCAGTTTTATTTTTCACTAATGTGGTACATTTGTTCTGCTGCTGATGAAGAGGAACATTCATTAGTTCAGATGGATGTCGAATAAGGGTTACCAAACTGCCAAAACAAAAAGGACAACCCAGAAAAAACAAATCAAGAATATGCAACTGATACTCTCTTCTAGACATATTTTAGTCACTGACTGACAGATCACATTTTCTAAATATAGGTCAAACAGTTAATGTTACCGACCTTAGTTAGTTCAGTGACTGTGCTCTCTCCCCTTACTGGACACTAAAAGGGGCATGGCATTCTAATTTCTTATTTTAATGGTTTCAATTATTCTTCTCTTCTGAGTCAGTGCAAACAACTCAAGGCTTATCTGTTACCTTCATTTGCTCTATTTCTTCACCCAAAGCATTGATGAAGGGCTGAAGTGAATAAGATCACACTTAATTGAAAATGGGCAATAACAATATTAACAATCTGGAAAACACGGGGTGACTTCAACTCCTGCCCCAGCAGGTAGGTCACTCATTTCAAGTAATATTAGAAATAGTAACTTACATATAATAGGTGCTTACTAAATGTATAACTGATTTGTGGAACAAATAAACTGAAAAATTTCAACTTAATGGATTTTGGATTATTTTAATCTATGATTTCAAAAGAGTGGAAAACTCCCTTCACTGATATCAATCAGCAGTTTATTGTCTTACGATTTTGCCTAGGAAAGAGTTTAAGTGACTTGCCCATGGTCACATGGTATGCATTAAGTTAATATGAATTAAGTTTGCTTTGTTCAAGGCTGGCTGAGCCTTCATTCATTATTATCATTACCCTGTACCTGTTTGATATATATGCACATATAATGTGCACTTGCATTATATAAACACATACATATGTGTGTGTGTGTGTGTGTATATATATATATACACACACAGACACATGTGCATGCATGCAATAAAGAATAAGTTCAAAGTTCATTTAAACTTAATTTTATACAGTTTAAGTTCCTCAATGTTGTTTGAATGAGTCTATGCAGCTGATTTTTACATATAAAATGAATGGGAATTAAGGTAATTATTTAGGTAAATCGAAAAGCTCATCAAAATAGTAACTTTGGTGACTTATCCAAATATTTTCAGGCAAAAGAATTTTTTGCCAAGATCACCTGGTAATTATTTCAATCATTTGTTTCCCTTTATTATCACAGACTAACAGTTAAAACTATAAATGATACAATGTTTTATCTAATCTTATAATTTTTTTAAAGTAGTAGAATCTGAATATGCAAAACAATCTAGCTAAACTTAAGTAAAACATGGCCTTGAAAAGCTATTGTGACAAATTTTAATTAAGCTGTTAAAAGTGTATATGTCTAAAAACAAAGTAGACACTGGCTGGATTAAATAGTGGCAACACAAATTATGGTCATGAATGTAATTATATATTACAAAATTCTAATAAATGGTGAATATGAAGAATTCTGAATAGGGTAACTCAATGAACTAATACAGACTAAAGTAAGCAGAATTGAAAGTGCAAAATACTGACAACTAATTTAGTGCCCTGTCATTATGATGACCAGTCACCCCCACAAGGTTGAGACTTAAGTGTGTAATTGGTATGTACTATTGGACATGATTATGGTTCTCATTTTTTCTTAAACTACTATTTTCTCTCCATTCTTTTTCAATCTTTTGTTAAAAGGGCTAACTCATTGAATGAGAGCAAGGAATAGATATATTTGGAAATGGTGATATAAAAAGATGTTAATAAAAAAGATTTTAAAAAATTTAAAAGTACAGAAATTTACATAAGGCTTCAGTGGTGTACTAAAAAAAAAAATATGGGAGTATAAGTGAGAAGGCCTAGGTTAAAATTCTAACTCTTGTAACTTCCTAGGTCAATGAACCTAGGTAAGTCTCAGTTCTTTGCCTTTTTTCTTCATCTGTAAAATGGGGACAATAATAACTATAGTATCCACCTCAGAAGAATGTCTGAGGAATGAATGAGTGAAGCATTTTGCAAAACTTAAAAATGTTATATATATCTATTATCACTACCATTGATGTGAATTTGGGCAAGTCACTTCACAACTCTCTTTTCAGATTCATCATTTAAAGTTAAAACTTAAAATTAAGTTTTGTTTATTTAAATAAGCAGGGAAACTTTCTCCTCCCCAACAGGTAGGGGGAAGGGAATTTCAAAATGGAGATAAATATTTGCATTCTCTATATCAAAGAATTCAAAGAAAGTACTTTGTAAGTTGTAAAGCACAATGTAAGGGTAAGTGATTTCAATTTTATGGTATAATTACTGAAGCATGTAATTTTTAGGTGTTCTTGCCACTTTTGTACTCAAATTCATGAAATTATATTTGAAGCAACTTTTAAAAATCTATGAAATTAAAAAAAAAAAAAAAAGATCTGAAACACACTTGTTAAGAGTAACTCCAGATTCCTGAGGCTCTTGGCACCTGGGAATTTCTGTCTGGATACTGTTGAATCTGTCTTCCAGCCGAACTCGGACTGCAGATTTAGATCTAGTTTCTGGCACAGGAGCCAGATTTTCAACAGCTATATTTTCTTTATTTGGTCCACCAACATTTTCTCCATGCTTAACTCTTACCACACTGTGGCCAGTGACCTCTACAGAGCTACTGTTGGGTGTTTTCTCTACCTGGTTGGCAACTGTCACAGGTAAATTGGATTCACTGAGCAGCATCATTCTCAGCTCCTGGAAATCAATGTGTCCCAGACACTGGTTTGAGCCCACAAAGCTGCCATCAGAAGTCAGACCTGACTGGCAAATGACTGGATACACTGACTGGCTCCCCGTGCTGTTGGAGGAGTAGCTGGGCTGGTTGGTGCTGCTGGAGGATTGGTACTGAGCCTGGCTCGAGGGATTGCTCGCGGAGAAGAAGGCGGAATTTAGCCGGGTTTCCAGTTCCCCTTCGTTGGCCTGGGCCTCCATGTGCGAGTAGAGGATGTGCTGCAGTTGGGTGTACTCGATCTCCGTCATCTCCACCAGGTTGAGGTCTGTGGTGGTGAAGCTCAGGCCCTGCTCCCCGAACGAAGTGTCATTGGAAGGGCCCTCGGCCGCGGGGGCGGGGTCGGAAGCAGCAGCGCCGCCGACTGCAGAAGCCGAGGCCGAAGCAGCAGCAGCAGCAGCAGCAGCAGCAGCAGCAGCCGCCGCCGCCGCCGCCGCCGCCTGAGGGGTGGACGTGTGGGGTTCTCGGGGGGCCGGACCGGACATGACTTCCAAACACCGAGCCCACCTGGGGGTTGCGGGGTTCCCACCCGGCCGTCTTCTGCAGAGGACGAAAGCAACCCGGGCTGGGGATGAGCTTCCCCCCCGCGATAAGAGGCGGGGAGAGGGGCGGGGCTCGTCCCAAACCCCCGCCCCCCAGCTGACACGGGCGCCCCGCCCCCGCCCCCTGGTTTGGTCACCTGGACGTCCCCCAACCACAAGGCGTGGCGGCAACAGCGGCGGCGGCAGCAGCAGCAACGGGAGCGAGGGGTGGGGGGGAGGAGCCTGCGCGGGGCGGCCCGGGAAGGCCCCGTTCCCCGCGTCCGGACTCACTAGGGAAGAGGAGGACAGGGAGGGGGAGGGAAAGTGGAGGGAGGGAGGGAGGAGTGGGCGGCTCGCGCCTGGGGGGAGAAAGAAAACGAGGGAGGGTGGGAGGGAGGCACGGCGCGCACCAGAAACCCGGGACGGCGGCGGCGGCGAGCCGCGCGCGGGAAGGCCCACTGAGGGCAAGCAGAAGCTCCCGTTGGGGGAGGGAAAACCGCTCACCACTTCGCAGAGCTCAGCACGCGTGCGCACGCCCCACTCTGCCCCGCCCCCTTAGCCAACGGTAACCCCTCCCCCTCGACCCTAGCAACGCCCTCCCCCACCCCCGTTACCCGCCCGCCTCACTGGCCCGGGGGGCGGGGCTAGCCTAGCTTCTTTCATTCCCCGCCCACCCCCGGAGAGACCAACCGCCTGACACACCAGCCCGCGACCGCGACCGTTTCCGGGGACAAAAAAATGTTGGGGGAGGGGAACAGGGATGTATGACTGTAGAGATTGGAATAAGTATTGAAAAACCGAGGAGAGGGTCCGGGGTTAGTGGCAGGGGTAAATAGGGAATGTGCTAGGCCAAACCAGGGGGCCGTGCGCGCGCCCCACCACTATCAGACTTGTGAGAGTAGGGGCGCGCCTATAGGTCCGAGTTGCTAAGGGAAGGGGCGAGCGCGCGTCCACAGGTCACGGCTGCTGAGCGTGGGGGTAAACGAGTACTGGAGGGAAAAACGCTTCCGCGCGTGGTGCGGGTGGCCGGAAGTCTAGATAGCGGCCCTGCACGCCACGCCACGCCACGCCACGCCACGCCACACGTCTAGACTTCGAAAGTTCCGCGAGCAGGGGCTGCCGGAGGTCCTGGTTTCCCTGGGACCCGAGAGGTCGTTTTGTGAGGGGTCGGGGATGATTTTGGGAAAGGTGACCTAGGAAGGAATTCTGGTCTTTGACTACGGCTGTAGTTTCTGCCCAGTTTACAAGAAAAAACAGGCTACATCAAAAAATCTCAACTCCACTGCAGGCTCTAATGATGTAATGTTATATTTGCAAAGTTTAGTCTTTTATTTCATTTCTGGGAAAGGCCAACTCCGAACTCCGTCCTCCGTCCTCCTTTAGCTCCTAGTCCCCCTTCAGCGGAGAAACCTTGCTTCTCCCTTTTGTTTCACGGCAAAGCCAGGTTTTCATATCTGAACCTCCTTAAAAAGATTTGACATCTCGGAAGAACGTTGCGTTTGGCCGTGTTATGTACCTATGTACAACACATGAAATTTAGGCCGAATTGTGTGCGAGCACTGGTCTTACAGTCTAAGCACCTCTCTCGGGGTTATGGGTGTTGAGTTGTTTTAAAGTGCTGGTAAACTCATTACTTAACCTGTGTTTTCCTTTGTAAATCTTTTTATTCTTTGTCAAGGAAAGTCAAATCTTTTGGATCTAATATTCATCCAACTCTTTTCTGATTTCCTTCAAGTCCCAGCTTAAAATCTTCCTTCTACAGGAATCCTATAAAGCAGATTCACACCACAGGGAAACTATCTCTAATTGACCAGGCATTGTGAAGATACCAATAGAATTTTTGTACTTTACATCAATTATAGCTATGACCAATTCAATTTTTTGTTGTTTACCCATCTAACAAAATATTAAAAAAAAAATTTTTGAAAGTTACTATGTTGTTAGTTCTGTGAGAGGATTTAGAAAAATTAGAATAGCAATTGAACCAACTTCAATCGCTTTTTGGTGTCTTCCTTACCACTTCACAAATGGGACTTAGCAAAAGTAGAATAGGCTATCTCAAATCCAAGTTCCCGTCAGCCACGGGTACTAATGAAAAGTGGGAAAGTGACACTTATTTACAAATGAGCAACTCTTCTATATATACATACTGTTTGATGCTACTATTTAGGAGATGCCTTGATCAAAAATTTTTGTATTTAGCTCATCCTCTTCAGGTTTCTAATTTAACCTTCAGGATTTCCTGAATAATGTTGGCATTCATCATGTCACTATTTTGTTGAAAATCTTAAAATTTTTAAAGTGATATCACACTTTCAAAGGTATTCACCTAGCTTTCATGATTCTCATACTCTCCTTAGCTGAATTTTGTGCATCATTCTAATGGCAAATCCTCAAGAACTTGTCAGTTAACAGGCATGTATTACTACTTCCAGGGACTCTGCTACATGCTGTAAATATAAAGGCCAAAGCTCTTAAGGAGCTCACATTCTAATGGGAGAAAAAACAGAATACAAGATATAAACAATGTAAATGGGAGGTAATTTTAGATGGGAAAACAAGAAAAATGTGTGTCTACATGAAAGGGAATAAAGTGTAAGATTAGGAAGTTAAAAAAAAAACTAGGTTGTGTAGGTCTTTTTAAGTGCCAAACAATTTGATATTTAATACCAGAAAGAATAGAGAGCCACTCATTAGAATTTATTGAATTGGGGGAGAAATATATGGTCACACCTATGATTCTGAAGAATCACCATGGCAGCTGATTGAAAGATGGTTTGGGGTGGAGAGATACATAAGGCAGGGAAACCAATTAGAAAGCTATCACAATGGTCCATATACATGAAGTGATGGATGAAGCACTTTTTTTTTTTTTTTTTTGCTGAGGCAATTGGGGTTAAATGACTTGCCCAGGGTCACACAGCAGTGTTAAGTGTCTGAGGTCAAATTTGAACTCAGGTTCTTTTGACTTCAGGACTGCTGCTCTATCCACTGCCCCACTTAGCTGCCATTGAATTAAACACTTTTCAAAGGAAGAAATCCAATTCATCAATAGCCATATGAAAAATTCCCCAGATCATTAACAAATGTAAATCAAAACAACTCTTGTTCCATATTACACATCAAATTTGCAAAATTGACCAAATAGGCTGTGGTTTACTGTTGGAACCTAGTCCAGGCACAGAGTATTTCCAGTACATGAAAAAAAGATTTGGAGCTATCTTCCCCCCACCCAAGTTACTAAACTATCCTTACCTTTAACCCAGTGAAACAACTACTAGTTCTGTACTCCAAACAGATCAGAAAGGATATATATATATACACAAATTATAATATGTGGTACTATCAGTTATGATAGATTGAGCAAATGGATAAGCTTTGAATGCTATGGAGAGGCATCTATCTTGACAACATTTTCCAGGGCTGTACACACTGATTAATGAAGTTGATGAATGCATTGCCAGAGCTAGATCAGGATTTGGGAATCTCTGAAGGGACATATAAGAGGTATTAGACTGCCTAATAAACTGAAGGTCCACAGAGCTGTTGTGCTGATCTCATTGATAAGTATTTGTGAAATCTGGATCGTAAACTAGAACCACGCCAGGAAATGGAATCATTTCTATTTGGATTGTTCCTTAGGAAGATTCTGAAGATCACTTGGCAGGATAAAATATAGGACACTGAAGTCCTTTCTCAAACTAAACTGCCAACCATTTAAACTCTACTGCGGAAAGCACAATAGGCTGGCCATATATTGTTTAAATGCCCAAGGATGCTTGTCTAAAATACTATTTTATGGAGAACTCACACAAGGCAAGTGCTCACGTAGTAGCCAGAATTGATACAAGGACATTCTGGGAGTGGGAGATGGCAAAGGACCACCCACCATTGTACTCACATCAAAGGAAGCTCTATGCTGTTAGCAAAAACAGAACTGATATGGCTTAAAATAAATTTGAAATATGCAAATTTACAGACTCTACCCCAAATGTTCATATGGACTATTTGTGCCCAACTGTGATACATTCTAAACTCGTATTGGTCTAACACATGGCAACCTGACTACTAAACATAGTAATGTCATTTTGGTCCTCTTTGAGAATAAAGAATGACATCCATCCATAACATTTTTTTTTTTTTAATTGCTGTTTTGGGTTTTGGTGGTGGTGGTGGGAGAGTTGTGGCAAATAACTATAAGTCAATGGGAGGTACCTATCAGCTGACAGAATGGCTAAATAATATATAATGGAATTATAGTGTACTATAAGAAATGAAGTTTCTAAGAAACCTAGGAAGACTTGTAGGAACTGATGCAGATCTAAATGAGAAGTTTTATACAATACCAACATTATAAAGATGATTTAAGATCTAATTAATGCAACCACCAAACTTAGCTCCCAAGAACTCATGATTAAACATGTTACACATTTTAAGAGGTGATTTCTAAAATATGCATTTGGGGAACATGATCCCCAACCACTAAAAAGAGATGACCTGAATAGAGAAAAGGGGTGCATGTGATATGCAAGATATTTCCAAGAAGCAGAAATAAGGCTTTATAAAAAGTAGATTGGGCTATGTACAAGGATTTGGGGAAGAGCCTTTTTTTTCCACTATTCTATACTTAGTTCGAAATATTTTCTGTGGAAACGTGTATTATGGGTGTATATGAAGCAGAATCCAGTGGGTCTCAAAGTATAATCCAATCACCCAACACCTTTGTAGGAGGGAATCCTTGAGATGAAAATAATTTTATTTCTAACAAACAGGAAATAAACTACAAGCCACATAAGGCCATCTGGGGGAGAGGATTCTTAATGTTTTAAGAGGGCAAAGGAGTCAATGCCTAAGAAAATTTGAAAATTGCCAAAAAGACCAACCTGGATTCTGACATATATTGGCTCTGACTGGGTTAGCAGTCTAAAACTATAAAATTTAGAAATAACCTGTACTGATAGTTTTCTCATCATTGAGTTCCCTATACCAATGAAATAATTTTCAGTCTTGTCAAATCACAACTGTACAAAATCCTTGTCATGTGTCATCCTGATTTACTATTCCAAAATGAAGCACTATTCTATAAAATGTCCAGAAAGTAAGATTCTATAAATCATACATTCTGCTGCAAACTTTTCTAGAGAAAATGGCAGGAATCAGATATAACAGATTCATAAACTTTTTGTAGACGTTTATTCTACTTACAGTAACAAAAACCTATGAAGTTTCATGTTTTAATGTACAGTGATATACTTTGCAATATAAAATACAATTTACAGAATTTCTATCAAGTAAACCTAAACAAACACACTTGATTTTTTTTACATTTGTGTATTTAAATTAGAAACATTTGAGTTTTTAAAAAACACATCATATTAGATGTTTGAGCTTTACACCTATATGCAACTTAACATTCTAACTCTTGGTTTATTATACAAATCATCCAAATTACTAAGTTGCTGATGGCTTCAGAACTTAAAAATTTGTGCCTATATAAATTGTAAAATCTGTAGTGATGTAGAGTGGAGTAGTAACAGACTCCAAGAAGCAAATGATATTTTCTAATTTATATTTGCAAAAGTAGTTTATGAAAATATAAAAAATTATCAAAGTGTATTTGTACAGTCAAATAAATTAACAATGTTTTCTCTATTTCACACTTTAGTACTTGAAAAATAGATGAAAAGAAGCAGTATACTGTATTTCACAGTGAAAAGCTTTCCACTTTATAGTACTTCAACTCATCTTTTACTTTCATCAACTTTATGCAAATATTTTTCTGTGTTCAGTGGTAAACTTTTAAATACATCAATATTGTAGACTGACAAATAGTAGTTCTAAACTAGGTATGTTTTGCCTAGAAATTACTGAAGAACTACTTAAATAGCACTGTTGTTCTACAAACCAAATGTTCTTGATTATTCAAAGAAACAGCTTAAAAATATCCTTAATTGGTTTATTTCTCTCACTTTTTTGCTTGTGTTTGTAGAATTTAAACATATTCTAATGAGTTGAGATTTAAAAGCTTGACAGATTTCTACCTGGACATGTTACTTTTATCAAAGATTTTTTAAACAATATTTTTATAAGGCGACAGAAAAATTAGGGGAAAAAGACAGATTTTTCTTTTTAGTTTGTTTCTGGATTGAAACTATCCTTTACATAAAAGACAGTCATTGATATAAGCTTTGTATTTCTTAACGCTCTATTAATTACAAACTACTAATACTGTGTTCTTTCACAATCACTTCATAAATACATGCAGTCCACCTAGAGTAAAATCAGCACAGGACACATGACCCTCTTGTAAAGCACGTACTAAGAAACTTATAAAAAAATTTTACGCAGAAACACTACATGTGAGATGTAAGAAAAGGTATGGCTCCTAAGGTCCAATGAAGTTCCCTTAAAAGTTTACAATACAGTCAAGTTATTGGAAAACATAACTTTTTAATCTGAAAAAAAGCAATATGCTTTTTATAGACTTTCCCATTTCAGTATTAATTTCAAATGGAAATTTTAAGAGTTAAGTAAAAAATCATTTCAGAATTGTAAAGATGTGAGATTTTGTAAGAAAACATATTTTACACAAAATTACAGTAAATTGAAGTCCAGAAAGGTTCCACTCCATCTAATTTCATAGCAGTTTCAAAAACTATTTTCCTTGAACATTTTTCTAAGGCTGGTTTTAAAAAGGATTTTTTGCAATGTTGAGTATATACAACCAAACCCCCAAGTCAAGTCTTTTCCCCCCCCATATATATGTACATATATATATACACACACATAAGTCATAAGCATGGGGTATAATTACTCTCAAACATTTATGTTTGAATAGAAGTTGATGAACCTTCTGTTTCAGCTGGTTTTTGAGTTTCTTTTTGTTCTTCTGGCTTTGAATCCCTACTACTTTCTTTACTTTTACTTCTGTCTTTACGGTCTTTTGCTCTATCACGTTCTCTGTCTTTTTCTCGGTCCCTGTCTCGTTCTCTATCCCTTTCTCTTATTCGATCTCTATCTCTATCTCTGCTTCTTGATCTGTCTCGATCCCGTCTCCTGTCTCGGTCCCTTTCACGGTCCCGATCTCTATTTCTGCTTCTCTCTCTGTTTCTGTCCCATTCTTTGTTGCGTTCAGATTCCCTATCCTTATCTCTATTTGGATTTCTCTCTTTATTTTTATCCCAATCTCGATTAGAGTCTTTCTCTCTATGTCTTTCCCAGTCTCTGTTTCTGTCCCAATCTCTTTCCCTGTCTCTACTCCAATTTCGCCCACGCTCTCTCTCCCAAGGTTTACCATGATCTCGGTCCCTTCTTCTATCCTCAAAACCTCTGCCTTGTCTATTTTCTGAGAGCTGGGTTTCAGGTTCATCTGATGACTTTTCTTTAGTGCTTCCTTCAAACCTTTCTCGTCTCCCTTCAAAAGTCTGATTTCTATATTCATGACTTTTGCCATCTCGGAAATCAGATGATGTCCACTGTGAGTCTGATTCTGGGACCGGTCCAGATACATTTGTTGGTAGAGGAGCAGAAGGACCAGCTTCTTCCCATCTTTCCTTCCTGTGTTGTGGTGGATGGCTTGGAAGTTCAAGTAGTGGTCTTGGAGCAGGTTTCATACCCTGTGGAGATTGTCCTTGAAAATGGAATCTTGAAGGGGGTTGTTCATTTTTTTCTGAAAATGGAGCAGATCCCCTTGGCCCAAACTGAAGGGGTGTTGGACCCCTCTGGTTTGCAAATCTTGGTGGTGAATTTACTCTTTGTTCTTCAAATTGCTGTGGTTGAATAACCCTTGGTCCTGGCATGAAGTTTGGTGCTGGGCCTCGAGGACCATCAAATTGGTTGGGATGTGGTCCCCGGGGACCTTCAAACTGGTTGGGATGAGGACCCCGGGGACCTTCAAATTGATTGGGATGGGGACCCCGGGGACCTTCAAACTGATTGGGATGGGGACCCCGGGGACCTTCAAACTGATTGGGATGGGGACCCCGGGGACCTTCAAACTGGTTAGGATGGGGACCTCGGGGACCTTCAAACTGATTGGGATGGGGACCTCGGGGGCCCTCAAACTGGTTGGGATGGGGACCCCGGGGGCCTTCAAATTGGTTGGGATGGGGACCCCGGGGACCTTCAAATTGATTGGGATGGGGACCTCTTGGCCCCACAAAATGGCCAGGTGGTGGTCCTCTTTGACCTCCAAACTGAGTGGGAGGAGGGCCTCCTCGAGGTCCCTTAAACTGAGATAGCAAAGGTCTTCTTTGTCCTCCAAATGGGAAAGGTGCTGGGCCTCTGTTTCCCATAAACTGAGATTGTTCTGGTCCTTCAAACTGTGAAGGAGGGCTAGTCATCTCACTATACTGGGAATCTTGAAATTCCCTTTTTTCTCCATGGGGATCCCTACGATCTTCAAATTGGGATGGTGCCACTCCTCTAGGTCCACCAAGATAAGAAGGTGAAGGACCTCTATTGTCCCCAAAAGGAGGTGGTCCATGTTGTCCAGAGAATAATGAAGGAATGGGTGTCTTCTGCCCCCCAAATCTGGTAGATGAAGGCCCTCTTTGTCCTTCACTACCAGAATTATTTTCTTCTGAAAACTGAGGTGTTGGTCCCCTTGGTCCTGGAAAGGTAGGTCCATGAGGTCCTGAAGCTGCTCCATAATTCCTTGATGTAGGTTCATTTTGTCCCTGAAACTGTGATTGAGGTTGGACTCCTTTTTGTCCAGACAAAGGAAATGGAACAACTCCTCTGTTATCATCATGTTTAGATTGTGAACTTCTTTCTCCCTCATCCTGATCAACTGAAGAATCATTTTTTTCTGCAAATGGGGGATTTCTTCTATCTTCATATTGGGATGAAATTAAAGATTTTTCCTGAGATGTAAATACTGTATTTGAGAAAGGACTGCTTGCTCCAGTTGGTGAATTAAAAGTTTGTCCATCATTCTGCCCTGGGAAATTTGGTTGAAAAGATGTATTGGGAGGTGTTGGAAGGAGTACTTTTCGTAAAGGTTTAGATGAAACTTCACCTGATACTGATGGATGTGCATTTTCTAAGTGATGTTTGGATATATTTTCTGAATTTTCATTCTTATCATTTTGTCCATCCTGATCAACAACAGTAGCTTTTTCACTTGGAACCCACTTATCATTACTATATATCAACTGAGTAACAGGATTCAATTCTTTTTCCTCTTGTGATGGGGTAGGCAATTGACCCATATTAACACCTGCAGAAGGTTCTCTCATAGGTGTCCCAATATGTGAGGAACTAGATAGTGGCTTTAGCAAATTTTCACTTTCATTATTTTCTGTAGCTATTCTTCTAGCCTGTCGTGGATCTCTACTTTGTCTGAGATCTGAACTTAGGCTTCCTGCATGAGCTAACTGAGTTGACATTGAAGATGAATCTGACTTATCAGCAGTTTGTTGTTCTTGTTGAAATAATTCAGTCTTTGTCAAAGATGACTTTGGAGGTGGTGACATCAATGCATCAGACACTGAAAAGTGAGCCATTGATACACCAACCGCAGCCCTTTGCTGTCTAAGTGCTTCTTCTTGTTCTTCTAGTTGCCTCTTTTGCTCCTCTATTTGCTTATTTAACTCTTCAAGCATTTTTTGCTGTTCTACTAAGGAAGAGGGAGCAGAAATATCAGTCACATATTCAGATGTCCTCTCTGTGGAATTTTTATCTGCACACATTTTATTAGGTAAGTCATCAATAGTAACTTTAGCTTCTTCTAAAATAGTTTCATCTTCTGGGTCATAAGCCACATCTTCTCTCTCTGACAATTCGGGAGGTTTATCAAGATCATACCGTTTTTCACTATCATTAATTTGAGTTTCAAAAGCTTTCTCTGGATCATATTCTTCTTCAGGATCATATGGTCTGTCATCTTCTTCCTCCTCTAGAGTTTTATCTTTTGACATTTTGCCAAACTGTTGAACAATTGGATCTAACAAAGGAGTTGCTGGTACTCCTTCATCTACCATTATTTTAGATTCTTGGTTTAAAGGTGAAGTAAATTCAGAGTCCTTAGCAGCAGAATCAAATGATTTTTTCTTTCCAAAAAGTGTTTGCAAGATGTGTTCTAGGGGTGAAGCTGTTTTTGAACTAGATGAACTAGCAGGGGAGGAAGTTGTAGTTGTAATAGTTGTTGATGAAACTGATGGAGTTGTGATATTTGTAGTCCCTGTTTTAAGTGATGACAGTATTTTTAATACTGATGATGAAGCTGGTGGATCTGGGAGTGGTGGAGGTGGTGGTGGTGGAGGTGGAGGTGGTGGGGATCCAGGTGGTGTGGTACTGACAACAGTATCTGCAGAATAGATCTGATACTTTGATTGCTTCTTTTCAGATTGAGAAGACAAAACTCCTTTGGGATACAGTGACCCCTCGACTTCTTCCTGTGTTTGAAGTTTGCTCCGTTTTTCTTCCATCTTATCCAATTCTCCAGCATTTGAAGGTCGCTTTACTTTTTGACAGATTACTAATCCCAGTATTATATTTGGACGTGGTGACTCAAGACCTAAGGAAGAAAAGTATATGTTTTAGAATGCAGGAAAGTTAGTTAGCAATAATGTCTTGTAGAGAGACATAAGCTATCAGTGGACACATGAAAATTTATAATTTTACATTACAAAGCACTCTTTATATTGTTAAATACTGGCAAAAGAAAAATATGTAATATTTGCAGAACTTGAAGGAAATCAAATCCCAGGAATATTTTGACACATAAAACACATGAAAATATTTAATAGTCATCACAAGCTTCAAAAGGTTAACATTAGGGTTAAAAAAAAAAAAAAGGGGTAAGAAAACATTTAAAAGTCATAAACAACTACACAATATTTCCAATATTCATGTGTCTTAAATTAATGCCCTGTTATTTAAAGAACAAAAAAACCCCTTATACAATAAAAGTATTCAGAAAGTAAAACTGGTTTATATTTTAAAAGCCATATACAATGTCTTCTCAATCAGCTATATGGTATCTTTTCATTAAGGGAAAAAGCTTCTTCCAATATGCTAAACAGTAACTTTCTTGGAAATGTAAGTTAGTAGTATGAATTTCTTTTCCAAACCAAAGCAGAGCCATAGTAATAATAGCTATCATATACACAGTACTTGAAATTTTGCAATGAATTCCACATATATTACCTTACATGGTTAATAAAAGTATAAGGTACTTAAAAATATATTTAAAAAATATATTTAAGATAAATATATTAAATACTTAAATTTAAATATGAACAATTTTCCCATTTGTCTTCAATAATCACTTTTAAAAATTGGGCAATGGTGGAAAAGTATGTAAAAAACTATTTCTTTTCCACTGGTAAGCAATAGTTTAACTCTAAAAGTTTTTTTACTTTTTATATACACATTTATATACACTGATATAGCCAATTAGGAAATATGCTGCAGTATAAAAAGTGAGGTAAAAGTATCAATTTCTTGAATTCAGTATTGACAAGATGTTTTATATACTTAGAATAAAAATTCTAAATTTTCTTTGGATTGTATATTATAATTTCATAAAAAAAAAAAAAACAATTGTAGCTTTTGCTGGTTATCAAAGAAAATGGCAATATTGAAACCAAATTGGTGAATTTGAATCCAAAATGGATCAAAGATCATAATACTACTGACAAAATACATTCTCCCATGGATACTGAATGATCCCCAAAATCTACATAATTATCAAATAAGTTTGTTTAATAATGGGGGAAAATATAGTTAGATTGGCAAATAATCTCCATTATGGAAAACGGGTGTGGGTAAACTTCAAAAAAGGCATACCTGGTGCTGAGTTCATAGCAACAATATCTAGATGAATAAATTATTCCCCTAAGCTAAATGATGTCCTATGTATATTAAAATATATTTTCTTAGGGCAAAATATGGTATTATAATAATGGTCAAGTTAGATAAAATTTATACATATATAAGAATACCCAATTTTAGCTATTTTAATTTTACCCTTCTAATTCATCACCATAACTTTTCATTCAACAATAGACAAAAACCTTTGAAATGTTCCTTTCCCTACTCTTCGATAGAGGTCTTAATGGTTTTGAAAATTTATCAAAAGTCTACAGGGATAAAGAAAAATATATGATACATCAGGCTTTACTTATCAAATATATTATACTATATATATTTGCCATATACTTTTAAATAAAATTCAAATGTACTGTGTAAAGCAATTTTCTTTTAAAGCAAAGATATGAAGAGTTGAGGGTTTTCACCTTAATTTTCACATTTTAAAAATAGTTAACATATAATACTAATTGAAAATTTTGTTTTAGCCAGTGTATTTCTCTACATTCTAAGAGACTAAAATTCATACTAGGTATAAAGCAAATTGTTTTTCAAAACTGCTGATAAAATTGAAAGCTTTCTATACCTTCATATTCTAATATTTATTGGAAAATCCAGTATCTACAAAATAATCAAATTATAATTATGTGGGCCCTTATTGTATATCTTATTCCAAAATCTTATTTAGACTTAAAAAAAATTTTTTTGAGGTAATCTTCAAGTAGCAAAGGTACAAAGTGTGAGCAATGAAGCCCAAATGAGTCAATAATAGTAAGATAGGCAAAACAAAATTGAGTAGCATAATGGTCTGAGAAACTAGAGGGACTTTACCTAGCAAATTAGAAGCTCTACCATTTTAGATGTAATAGCATGCTCATTGTTTAATCTGGATTTTTATGTAGACCAGCATTTATTTGATCAAACACTAAAAAATGTTATATAACCCTCTAATGTAGTCTGAACCCTCTTCTTGCCAGAACTACAATGCGTGGGTAATATTAAATTACTTGCTTCCTAAATTGTAACTTAAATAATGTACATAAAAGCTATTATCTATTTTTAACTTTGTAATTAAAAATATTTTAACCTTGTAACTTGTTACTAATCTGAAATTAACTCTCAAAAAATTGACTATTTCTAGATCATACTTTAATTCATTAATGCTAGATACTACTAGCTATGCAGGTACAGCTGTGATCTTAAATCTCTTAAAATGTGGTCTTTATCCATTTAAATGTGTTCAACTTAAAACTTAATGAGATGTCCCCAAAATTTATTGAACCTTTAAATGAATACTTAAGTTTTCACTTATCATAACAAAACTTTTTTAAGCTATATAGGTTATATCCACTAATAATTTGGAGATTAACAGGATTCACTAGTTTTTCTCCTATTATTAACGGATCATATCCAAATGTAAAATTCTGAAAAGCTAACCACCTAGTTCTAGAAATTGAAGATCTCTTAAAACATAGCAACAGGAAGAGATCTTCAGCACCCCCCCTCCCCCCTGGCCAATGTTTTGGACTTATTTAGGTAAATAAAATGCTCTAAAATCATTATTTACACTATCAGTTTTTAATGCAAGCCTTTTGTCCTACTCACAAAAGCAATAAAATTTCAAATTTATCAAAGGGATATTCTAAAAAATTTTCAAAATTACTATTAACAATTTAGCCTTGAAGATATGGCAAAGAATTGAGAATTTCATTTTGGCTTTCATTAATTTGTCCAGCCAACTTTCTTTACTGATTTCCACTCATCCCTTCAATTTGTGTCCCCCTCTTTGTTTTGTTATTTGGAAAAGTTGCAGAAGTTGGGTGAGAAAAGTTCTGATTTTTAAAGGATGAAACCTAAAACCCAGGACTGGGGAGCCCAAACTTGGTGGTATAGTCCCAAATGAGCGTTGTTCCCTTTGGATTTGTAAAATCCAAATTTGTTTTCTCCACATATAAACAAGGAATGCTACTTACCACCTCCCTCTGGAAAATTATGAATTATTCAAAAAACGGGTGAAATGAAACTATTGAGTGGGAAGAACTGTTCCATAAGCTATGTGTAGCTGTAAAATAACACTCATTTCTGGACAAAAGGTTTGAGATAGCTTTTGGAATGAAGACTGGGCAGTGTTATTTCCCACCTAATTAAATTCCTTGAAAATAATCAGGTCAATACTGTTATGTGTAGCAAATGTTTCATTTTATGTCTAATGAATGTTTCATTTAGGTTTGCATTGAGATTATTTATAGTCAAGACAAGCAAATTTAAAAACTAGAATTCTACAAATTAAATAAACTGAGTGCATTTGATCTAAGGGAATCTTAATCTTTACACACATGTTATTTCAAAGGCATGGATTGATCAATTTCATTAGTTGTGAAGGTAAGCAGCCATACTAGGCCTATGCAGCAAAGCAACAGATATTCTTATTGAGAGGTGTAGTGGAAGGAGAGAAGGGAACCAAGTTTCTAAGGATGCTTTTAACTCACGCTCATTATATGTTCTAAGTATGTAAAAAGGATAAAATTGTGCATTTTATTCCGTTAAAATAGCTTATATGTTTAAAACTGACTCTCCTTCTCGCTTTAAAGTGATCATAATGATATGAAGGTTTCTTCTTTCTGTCCCCCATCCCATCCTCCCAAGATCTAACTGGTTGTTTTCCATCACTGGATAATTGGCTGTTATTCTACTTGTATGTGATTTTGAACCCCAACAAAACACAATATTTGAACCTGCTGAAACAGAAATTGTGTGGGAAAGTTATATGCAATATCAATTATGACATGGAAAAGTAAAGGGAAATGGCAAAACAGACAGTGAAATTGTCTCACCCCCTCCCCCTCCAACCTCCTTCAGTTCGTAAGAACCGAGATATATAAAGATATCAATGTGACCCATTGTGCTGTTCAGGCAAAGTACAGAAGTCGTGGTCTTCATTCAGATGTCAGTTGACCAGAATGCCGAAGAAATCCAATGCCTAAATGCCTCCAAGTGTGCTTACTCTCAATTTATCATCTTCTATCCTCTGAGAATTATGATGTGTAATATGAGAATTATTGCTTATAAAAAGTCTTATAAAAAGAGTGTGAGACAAACTTTTGTTGATAGCAAAGCCATGGATGTATAGTATGCTACCCAAAACCTACTTTATGTAAATTTAAGGAGACAGTGACCACTTTCCATAAAACATTTTTATTTATTTTGAAGAGGGAGAAAGAGCAATAAATTCCATTCAATGCTATATGAAAAGTCTGGTTACAATCTTTATGCAGGCACATTATTACATATACATAAGACCTGACAAAAGTTGCTTACCTGAAAAAAATTTCACTCACAGAATTTTTTAGCTAATGTTAGAATTAAAAAAAAAAAAAAAAAAAAGTCTCTCCACTAATTTAGATGAGGGATCCACTTATTCACATCTCACCCATCAAAAAGTCAGAGGCAAAACATGGAAAAAATCTTAACTTTTGACATCCTGAATTGAAAACCTAAATCATAATTCCTCATTTTCACTGTACATTCAAGAAGTATCAATGTAATAGGTTTGGCATACTGTGTTAAAACTAGTGTGTCCTTTTCAACTCCATGTCAAACTGAATTAAAAGGAAGCTTAAAAGTGTGGAAAATGAATCACTGCACTAGTGTCCCAATCAAGTAATATATTGTTCACATATGGGCAAGTTTTAAGACTATTACATTTATTGAAATATAAATATATATACTTTGACCAATTTATTAAGAAAGTTAAATTTTCAAGTTGTTTTTCAGTACTTATAAGTCATTTTAAGAAAATCAAACTGAAGGTGATTAAAATGGACAAGTGATAAGGAAAACTTTACAGTTAATACTTGAGTAACTTTTTTAAAATAAAAGATAAATTTGAGAATATTTATTAAATTTGCTAAGATTATATTTAAAAAATCTTTAATACTACAGATAGAAACAATTTTTAAAGGGACTACAGCTAGCCTTTGATAAAAAGTTACCAACTTCTGTACTTTCATTTAAATATTTTCTCTGAACTTTAAAGTGTAAACAACAACAAAAAAGGAATATATTTAAAAGTAAAGTACTGTTAAAAGTATCTGTAATTTTCCTGTCAGTGCTACCCCTCTCTATAAACTACAAGTTAACAGAAATATTGTCAAAAACTGATTGAAGACTGGGAAAAGCTATTTTGCTAAGACAAGAGTGCCATTGGTTATATATAACCCTAAATTCAAATAAAATGTGGTTAAATATTGGGCCTTACAGATAGAGCTGGACCTATGATAAAAGGCATAAAGTTAATATGTAGAATTTATATGTATACTGCTGAAGTATAAATTACTATTCTATTACAGAATGTAATAGATTAAAAAACAGCTTCAGTGCTAGAAGGATGTGGGTTTTTAAGTCTAGCCCGTGACACATAATATGACATATATTGGGCAAATCACTTTATCTTTCAATGTCTCATGTAAGTCTTTTAAGATTACAAGTTGCAAAACAGTTGGCAATTTATATTAGTAGAGGAAATTTCCTCTCTGGAAGCTACTAATGGAAATCACAGATTTAGTCCAAAAATAGGAAGGGGAGTAAAAGGAAACAATTTTTTTTAATTATTTAAAAAAAAAAAAAAAAAAAAAAAAAGGTGGTAGGTGGTTTTAAATATATGAATATTAATTTTCACAACCTCAGATTTTTAGAATCTCCTGTAGTTTCAGTTTTTCTGTTCATTACTGCTAAAAACACATATATAAAGCTTATATCTCAAAAACTTTGAGGTGAAAAAAAAATTAACCTCCAAAGAAATACTTTAAAAAAAAAAAGGAAAAAAAATACTCTAGCAAGTATTTTAAAACGATTTCTTAAGTTTACATATCATTATGGATACAAAATTTTGTTCCATGTTAGGAAGAAAAAAACCCTATTCATGTTTGTAGATATACATATCATTAACTTGTGAGTAATAATTCCCATTGGAATTTGTAGTCAACGCTGGTTTAAAAAAAAAGGTAAAAATTTGGGAAAAACAAATTCAGCAACTTTATGAAAAACCCTTTATCTCTCCCAAAGATAAATTTTTCAAAACAAAAAAACAGTAAACCAACAACAACAAAACCCCCCCAACACACAAAATAGCATACCTTAATTATATGAGAAACTGTCTAGACTAAGGGGAGAGAGAAATTTAGAAATCAAACTCTATTCTATCTAAAAGAAGCTGTCTCTAGCCTACTAACTGACCAGAGTTCTTCACAGGTGGTAAATAAGCCCTCAGCTTCTTGTTCTTCACACTTCAGCACTGGAAAGCAGGCATTTTTCTTTTTATGAGCTAGCGGGAAAGCCAGCATTCTTCTTTAGAATCAGACTCTGGGGACCTGAAGCACAGGTTCTGACTCACCAGTCAGATGGCATTTCTTCGTCTTATATTAGTAGAGATGGAGCAGCCAAGTGTTTTACTTTTAAAATATATTTTACTTAAAGAACCACATCATTTGAGGGAGTCTTTAGAAATAAACACTAACTGTATTTATCCCTGGACATGATGATACAAAGAAATCATATTTGGACATGGCTTCCCAACCAACCAAGTGTGAATAAGGGCATACAAGTTTCTGCTCTTCGATTTCAGAATGTAAATTGGGAACCAGGGAACCTGAATAAATTATACAATCCCAGTTTTTTACAACATGCTTCATAATATTGTGACAGATTTTTATTGATACCCCCAACTGAATAGGGATGGTGATGAGATCTGTTTTATTAGTCTTTGTAAGGGTTTCCTGAAAAAGTGAGGGTGTGAAATAAAAATAAATAAATAAAAAGTTGTTGTATATTGGACAAGAAAGGGTTGGAAAAGCTGTTAAGGACCAGTGATAGGTTGGGATATAAAAGCTGAGTTGGATAGTAGTAATATACTTTTGGCACCAGCAATTAAGGTTCAAGTAAAATTGCCTGCAGGCACTCTTATTCCAAAAAACAAAATCATCTGAAAATATTTATTTCCAGATACTTAAACCATTTTATATAAGGATTTTCACCATCTCTAAGGTCTTTTTTAATCCTCTTCGTCTACAAGCCTTCTCTATGTAATGCTATAACCCTAATTTAGTCTTCTTTTAGTTAGCTACTTCCCTAATTTTTAACTATTTGATGTTTGAAGAAAAGAAGTGGTGTATAGGAACTAATATTTTTCCAACCCCTTTTAACAGTCAGTCAGAGGTTAATTCACAAACAATCCTCCATAGGTTCACATTCCTGCAAGGGATGAGCAAACTCCAACTAGTCTAACAGGATAAAAACCATCAGTCAAACAACTGAGAAGTAATTGACAGGATTTGTAAACTGTTTTGGTTTTCTAATATGGTGGTTTTTTTGCTTTTTTTTTTTTTTGGGGGGGGGGGTCAAGAATTAATTTGTAGGAAATAGGTATTTTGAAAAAACTTACCTCAAGGGGTTTTGAAAAAGACTGTGGAGTTTGCTCATTCCTGAGTCAAATACATCAAGAAAAAAAAAAGGGAAAGGTCTATTTAGAAAGTCTGACGCAACAAGTTACAAACTAATATAAAATATTACCTTTCTTCTTCAGCGGTTCCATTGACTCTTGTGCTTGAATAAGCTTGATTTTTTTCACTGATTTGATGATAAAGTATGCAGCTAAGATTGTTTTGTTTTTCATTTTGTTTTCTAACCATTTCCCTAGTAGTATTTAAGCTAATGAGAAACATGTAACTACTGGTGGAATACTAAGTACTTTGTGTTTAGTTTTAAGTCTTATCTGTTACTTCATTTTGTGGTTCTCAACTGACTTTTTTTTGTTTTCATTCTTTTTCTTAAATTTTAGGGAACTATTCTTTCTGAGGATTTTAATGTTACCAAATGACTTAAGGAAATTCTTGAGCTGTTAAGTGTGCCTATTATCCACCCAGAAATTCTGTGCTTACCTGGTCCCTCAAAAGGCAAGAGTTTTGATGGAATGGGATCCTTAGCACTCAGTGGAATCAAGTAGAGATCCTTGATGTGCCTGTTGTTATTAGCTACCACCCCAAAACGGCCACGACTGCTAAAATAGGAGTAGAGAGAAATATAGGCAACTTCTTCTTCTTCTGTTGCAGGATGAAAACGAATCAAGCATAGCTCCTATAATATAAGAAGTACAAGGGAAAAAATATTGACCTTGAGCAATTCTAGAAAAATTGCAAAGGAATGTATAGTTCAAAAAAAATTTTTTAACACTTAAAGTACTATATAAAATGGAATCACTACTTTTCAGATTTTAGTTTACATAATTATGTTTTTCTTAGGAGTTCACCAAATAGGAATACTAAAATTGGTTAATCAAGTCTCAGAATTCTCACTCCTAATTCCTTCTCCCCTTCCCCCCCGCAAGGGAGGGGTAAAAACATCTTATATATTGCTAACATACTAGAACTGATAATGACTTCTTTATGCCCCCCCAAAACAGAGAAGTCATGTAGCCTATTTAACCTAACAAATTGCCACTTTTCTTTTATAAGGCTATTTTTTTAAAAGACTGAAAACACACATCAAAGTCTTTGATAGGTCTCAAAATAGGGACCAAACCAGAAAAAACAAATGGGCAACATGTTTAGTAACAAATACTATTTTTTTGCTATTGCTGCATAGAATGGATTTCAAGTAAATACCTTTGATACAGAAGATTTGAGTTTGCCAACATAATCCCAAACAGTCTTGGGTGATATCCTTCCACCAATGTGAATTGTATCTGGCAGGTCCTAAATAAAAGTATTTTGAAAAATTAAGTGAAGTTAAAACAGAAGTACAAAAAAATACTCAATACTTTAATTCTCACAGATAACTTTTTGCCATTAAGGCAAAGTGAAGACTGACTTAAAGCTTTGTTCCATGCAAGGGATATAAACATTACATGGAGTAATAAAATGAAGAGCTTGCAATTGAATACATAGTATCCAATAATGGCATACAGCAGGTATATATATATTTACTGTATTAACTAGATGTGAATAAATATTTCATCTTTAATGAAGATGGGCAATTCTAGTGACCAAATTCTAACCTGTGAATGAAACCATTTTTACTCCATTTTACTTCCTTGCTCATCTTAGTTACGTTTTTTCCCCCCTTAGGCAACTGGGGTTAAGTGACTTGCTCAGGGTCACACAGCTAGGAAGTGTTAAGTATCTGAGATCACATTTGAACTCAGGTCCTCCTGACTTCAGGGCTGGTGCTGTATTCACTGTGCCACCTAGCTGCCCCACTAGTAACACCTTTAAATTTTCATCTTATATAGAATATCTTTTAGGTCACCTACTTGTTACCTCAATGTAATGTGGCATTCTATAACAATGCTAGCAAGTCCTACCACAGTAAGAGAACTGTGAATATATGAGTTAAAATGGATAAGCTTATTACCAACATATCGAGGAAACTATTGTGACCACAACAACTAAAATTTTTTTTTAGATTGTGAAGGGGTTATAATATGTTCTAGTGGAAGAAATAGCCATACCAATAAAATCATGGTTCTCCATAAGAACTAAAGAAATTATGCTGTTTTATTCAGTTAAGAGCAGTAATTTGGGTTTTTTTATACTATCAATATGAACAAGTCTTCATGAATAACAAACCAAGTAATTATACAGTCTTTTCTAACCTCACTGAGATAATCAAAACACCCAGACACAGGATATGCCTTAGTGACAAACTTCGCTACACTTTGCATGTTAATAAATCCTTTCCAAATGGTGCTGAGACGAGAAAGAAAGAGGGAAGTATCTCCTTCTTGAGGGGACCGAGACTCTGGGATACTGCAAAACAAAACCATAAAAAAACAAACAAACAAAAAAACACAATTTAATATTTTTCCCTGGTTTATTTGATTTTAAAAATGATTTTTGAAAAACCTAACTTACAAGTTGCGCTCTAAGCACAAAAATTACTTTAGCTTAATTATGTTAAAAATATGCTCTTCAGTTTCAATTTTTAATAAAATAGCACTAAATTTTAAAGAATGTATAGAATTAGAGAATCTGAGTTTAAGGCAGATGAAAAGTCTAATTCAACCTCTTAATACAGTTTAAGAATCCTGTCTATAAGAAATTTGATAGTCATTCCAGTCACATTAAATACTGTCACTGAAAGGAAACTCACGTTTCAAAGCAAACCATTCTACTTTGTGACTGCTGTTTTAAAAACAATATTCTTTTAATGAATTGAATTGTACCCATCTAGAACTTCCTAATTCTGCCTTTTATAGCTACACAAAAATAAATTTAATCCTTCCATGTAATATTGTGCTTCAAATATCTCAAAACTATTATCTCCTTATCAATCTTATTTTCTAAGTTAAATAACAATTTCTCTTAAAACATGATTTAGAGGGCAACCTTTTTTCTTTCTTTTTTTTAAGACAAGGTCTCTTTAAATGGAGCAGGCTGGATATGTGGTAGCCTCTGATGAGATATCACACTACTTAGCTTTTACCCAACTCCCCTCCCTTGTGCCAGTTTACCCATTCTTAGCCATTGTGTTTGAGAGCTAATTACATGGATAAAAGATTGGCTTTAGCTCTATCATAGTTCATCCAATCTAAAAGCCTTACCTTACAACAGCCTCAATCTACTCTACCAGTAAGGATTAAAGGTGTTAAACCACTAAATCTGGCTTTGACTGCCTTTGAAGCTCATTGATATCCCTTTTAAAAATTATAGCACTCAAAAGATGTGTTCTCTATTCAATACAAAGTGCAAGACCCTAGACATTATTATACTACTATGAATAAAATCTGACTGGAAGACACTTTTTGGGCAGAATTTAAATTGTTGCTTTGACTGACTACAGACTCAAGTGTGAAACATTTGTCTTATTGCTAAATATTTAATACTTAGGTTAAAAAAATAAACTGCATAAGCATTAAAACTCTATGCTATCAAATTTCTAGTTTTACATTTAATCTATTAAATCAATCTTAAAATGTAAAGTATATACAAATAAACCAAATATTTAAGAACACTATTGCTTTAAAATTATATCTTTAGTACATACTTAATATTTGGTGATGGAGGAACTGATAAGTATCTTGAGTCTGGCAAAGATGATGGCTTGGCCAATATAGATTTTGGAACTGCTGTAGGTGTCAAAACAGGTTTTAGCATTTCTTGCTTTATTTCTCCAGTCAAAAGCTTGTCAGTCAGAGGGCCAGAGCTAAGACGTGTGGCTGAGGTATTGATAGCAGCTGAACTGCTTAGTGCTGTTCTGGGATCTCTACCAGAAACTGTTACAGTAGTAACAACTCCAGCAGAGCAGGAGATTGGGTATGATGAACTTTCTTCTATTGAAGATGGTTCCGCAATACTATGCCCCAGTGGTACAGGAAAATAATTTCTTTCTAAATTCATTTGTGAAATACTTTCAACTTCTGGTTCAGAAGGATTTTCAGCTATGGCTTCAGATATCAATTCATCAGGAGGATTAGAAATAGATCCAGAACCAGAGCTGTCAAATTTTGATTTTGATTCCATTTTCTTAGTAGAAACTGACAATTTTGGTTTCTTTGGAGCTGGTTCATCTTCAGATGATGGGACCTGACCTGAAAAGTGAATAAAGATATTAACTTTTGTTACCTATCAAAATGCTAACCAAGTGAAAAAAAAAAAAAAAAAAATTACATAACTTTTTTTTTTTTTTAAAAGAAATGAAGTAGTTCCACCATCAAAATCTTACATTCATGTTTGAGTCAATCATCAAATTTTATTTACCTGTACAAATTTTGCAATTCAAATCAAAAAGATGAGCCCGATGTTGGCTTGTTGTATCTTTCAACATACTGCTAAAAACATCAAGAAGAGGAGCACTACTTTTTTCAGGCACAGCACGTGCTAATTCTTGTTCCTAAAAAAACAACAAAAATATAATCCTATTTTTCTATAGTTAAATATAAAAATCTAGTACATCAGGACAGCATTCTGGCCCTTGAGTAGAGAAGACTTCAGAGATACGTAATACTGGATAATTTATCTAACTTCTGTTTTAGCCTCTTCATTTATAAAACAGAGATTATTCTATTTAGCTCCTAGGGTTAGTGTAAGGATCAAAAGAGGTATTTGTAAAGTGCTTTACAAAATATTATATAAATGCTTACTTTTATTATTGTTATTGCTGTTATTATAATACCATAATTTGTAAGGAATCCTGCTGTCAAATTTCTGAAATAACTTATACTGATTCCACTAAGTTGATCAAAAGTTATACTAGAAGTTTAAATTGGGACATATTCTACAACAAGCAAGAAAGGCTACAGATATGCATAGTGCAAATGATAAGATGATGTATCTGTTATTGGAGGAACAAATGAATCAAGTTCAGACAATACAATCTATGGGCCACCAGCTGATAAACTCTTTCAGCTAGAGCAACTCATCAGTGTTGTCTTCTTATGTATGAAGGGATTGTCAACTATCTACATTAATCAAATTATGAATTCTTTAAATATAAGACAAAGATTTGATATACTAACATCTGAGTCTGACACAGGTGGTGAATCTTCCATATCTGGTATGACTTCCTGTTTCATAGCAGACTTCTTGCTTTCACTGTGTAATTTATTTCTGGATTCTATCATCTAAAAGAAAAGTAACATAAAAAAACCCAATATTGTTCACATAGAATTTTCAATTATTATTTTAATTCTTTCAACATCTTGAAAGGTAGGAAGTGTATTATATGACTTTTCCCATCTCTTTTTAATGAAGAAAGTGGATCTTAAGCTAAATGATTTGCCAAAAATTACACAAGTTAATTAGATAACAGAGATAGAGGTATATTCAAATCTGGATATTTTGGTTTCCAAGTTCAGTATAGTTCCCATTATTGTGCCAAAAAACTTTCTTTCAATGATTACAGGATAAAATAATACTTAAGTACATTATACTATTCTCAGACAAAATAATTAAATATCTAACACGGTTTACAGTTGTTAAGTTCAAACTTACAGATTTTGTTGGCTTCTCTTTCCAGGTTGACAATTCTTTAGATACAAGTTCTTCAGGTTTCATTCTCACAAGTTTTGCCAGAGAGATTTCTTCACGAAGAACACGATGGAAAAGTCCCTATAAAGAAATGCTTCATATTAATCAAATATTTGAAGCAGTATTTCAAAGTACTGTACAAAATGATACTAAGATGGACAGATTTCTACCCTCAAGAAGTACTAGTAGAAGTAAATAAATGTTAATGGCAACACTTCTTTAATGGGACAAAATAATAGATTCTTTCAGGCAAGGGTGATCAAAGAAATAGCACATATCATTAAGGGATTTTAAGGAGAATAGGATATTGATTGATCAATGTTGAAAACAGGAGAATACCAAAATGGAAAGGTATAATGTGTATGCTTGGGTACAGATTAGCTGAGCCGTATGGTTCAGTAGTAGAAATTGGTTGGGACCAAAGCAAAGGCCTCAAATGCTAGACTATGGTGTTGCTTTACTGAATGGAAAATGTGAAGCTACAAAATATTTCTGGGCAACACAACGATCTAATTATGGTGATCCTTTAGGGAAAAAAAAAAAAAAAAAAGACAACTATAACATGATTTGGACAAAGGAAAATTAATGCCAGGAAAAAACTAATACCATCATGTTATTGTAAAAGGCCTGAATTAGAGTAGCAATAGGAATGAAAAAGTATTGAAAGGGAAGCATTTTGTCAACAATTTTATGGATATAACAAATCCAACAAGGTAGTACAGTTCTGAATAGGAGCAATGTACATGTATTGATTTCAGTGTAATACAACATCTACCACTATATTATACTTGCTGCAATTATATTTGCTTTCTTGTTTAATTTACTTGTCTGACCATTCCTTCTTGGCCTCTTTGACTAGTTTATAAAATTTTCTCTGGCCTCCAAGAGTGGCTGTTCCTGCAAAAGCTATCATTGTTCCTCTTCCCTACATATGATTTCATTAACTCACATATCTCTATAAATACCTTCCAGAAATATACATT